>NC_060186.1:3757610-3765110 GCF_021184085.1 Oncorhynchus gorbuscha
CTGTACCCTAAAGGGTGTGATGGAGGACATTTCTCAGTGGCCTACTGTACCCTAAAGGGTGTGATGGAGGACATTTCTCAGTGGCCTACTGTAACCTAAAGGGTGTGATGGAGGACATTTCTCAGTGGCCTACTGTACCCTAAAGGGTGTGATGGAGGACATTTCTCAGTGGCCTACTGTACCCTAAAGGGTGTGATGGAGGACATTTCTCAGTGGCCTACTGTAACCTAAAGGGTGTGATGGAGGACATTTCTCAGTGGCCTACTGTACCCTAAAGGGTGTGATGGAGGACATTTCTCAGTGGCCTACTGTACCCTAAAGGGTGTGATGGAGGACATTTCTCAGTGGCCTACTGTACCCTAAAGGGTGTGATGGAGGACATTTCTCAGTGGCCTACTGTAACCTAAAGGGTGTGATGGAGGACATTTCTCAGTGGCCTACTGTACCCTAAAGGGTGTGATGGAGGACATTTCTCAGTGGCCTACTGTACACTAAAGGGTGTGATGGAGGACATTTCTCAGTGGCCTACTGTACCTAAAGGGTGTGATGGAGGACACTTCTCAGTGGCCTACTGTACCTAAAGGGTGTGATGGAGGACACTTCTCAGTGGCCTACTGTACCCTAAAGGGTGTGATGGAGGACACTTCTCAGTGGCCTACTGTACCCTAAAGGGTGTGATGGAGGACATTTCTCAGTGGCCTACTGTAACCTAAAGGGTGTGATGGAGGACACTTCTCAGTGGCCTACTGTATCCTAAAGGGTGTGATGGAGGACACTTCTCAGTGGCCTACTGTATCCTAAAGGGTGTGATGGAGGACATTTCTCAGTGGCCTACTGTAACCTAAAGGGTGTGATGGAGGACACTTCTCAGTGGCCTACTGTAACCTAAAGGGTGTGATGGAGGACACTTCTCAGTGGCCTACTGTATCCTAAAGGGTGTGATGGAGGACACTTCTCAGTGGCCTACTGTAACCACCAATCAATATGAACCATAGAAACAGACATCCAGCTAAACCAATCAATATGAACCATAGAAACAGACAGGCCCTCCAGCTACAACCAATCAATATGAACCATAGAAACAGACTGGCCCTCCAGCTACAACCAATCAATATGAACCATAGAAACAGACTGGCCCTCCAGCTACAACCAATCAATATGAACCATAGAAACAGACAGGCCCTCCAGCTACAACCAATCAATATGAACCATAGAAACAGACTGGCCCTCCAGCTACAACCAATCAATATGAACCATAGAAACAGACTGGCCCTCCAGCTACACAGGGCCCGGTGTTTTGCACCATCATGTGACAGGCCTGGATTTGAACCTTTTCCATCAAACTGTCAACTTTCCTTTCTCTGTCTGATGGTCCAGCACCATCCTTAGAAAATAGCTTTCATTTTTGGTACAACTCGTATTTTAGGAAAGGCTTAAAATACAGGACCAAATCTTCAAATGTCACATGATTGTGAAAACCATCATCCTCTGGGTTGTTCAGTCTGACCTCTGGGTTGTTCAGTCTGACCTCTGGGTTGTTCAGTCTGACCTCTGGGTTGTTCAGTCTGACCTCTGGGTTGTTCAGTCTGACCTCTGGGTTGTTCAGTCTGACATCTGGGTTGTTCAGTCTGACATCTGGGTTGTTCAGTCTGACCTCTGGGTTGTTCAGTCTGACCTCTGGGTTGTTCAGTCTGACATCTGGGTTGTTCAGTCTGACCTCTGGGTTGTTCAGTCTGACAGTCTGACCTCTGGGTTGTTCAGTCTGACCTCTGGGTTGTTCAGTCTGACCTCTGGGTTGTTCAGTCTGACCTCTGGGTGGTTCAGTCTGACTTCTGGGTGGTTCAGTCTGACCTCTGGGTGGTTCTGTATGATCTCTGGGTGGTTCAGTCTGACCTCTGGGTTGTTCAGTCTGACCTCTGGGTTGTTCAGTCTGACCTCTGGGTGGTTCAGTCTGACCTCTGGATGTTTCCGTATGATCTCTGGGTGGTTCCGTATGACCTCTGGGTGGTTCAGTCTGACCTCTGGGTGGTTCAGTCTGACTTCTGGGTGGTTCAGTCTGACCTCTGGGTGGTTCTGTATGATCTCTGGGTGGTTCTGTATGACCTCTGGGTGGTTCAGTCTGACCTCTGGGTGGTTCCGTATGACCTCTGGCTGATTCAGTCTGACCTCTGGGTGGTTCAGTTTGACCTCTGGGTGGTTCAGTGTGACCTCTAGGTGGTTCCGTATGACCTCTGGGTGGTTCAGTCTGACCTCTGGGTGGTTCAATTGTTTTTCTCCCCCTCATCAATCTACACACAATACCCCATAATGACATCACTATACCCCATAATGACACCACAATACCCCATAATGACATCACAATACCCCATAATGACAAATCAAAAATAGGTTTTTAGACATTTTTGTTAATTTAATAAAAATAAAGACCTGAAATATCACATTTATATAAGTATTTAGACCCTTTACTCAGTACTTTGTTGAAGCACCTTTGGCAGTGATTACAGCCCTGTGTCTTCTTGAGTATGACTCTACAAGCTCGGCACACCTGTATTTTAGGAGTTTCTCCCATTCTTCTCTACAGATCCTCTTAAGCTCTGTCAGGTTGGATGGGGAGCGTCGCTGCACAGCTATTTTCAGGTTTCTCCAGGGATGTTCAATCGAGTTCAAGTCCGGGCTCTGGCAGGGCCTCTGAAGGACAATCAGAAACTTGTCCCAAAGCCACTCCTTGGCTGTGTGCTTAGGGTCATTGTGCTTTTGGAAGGTGAACCTTCGCCCCAGTCTGAGGTCCAAAGAGCTCTGGAGCAGGTTTTCATCAAGGATCTCTCTGTACTTTGTTCCATTCATCTTTCCCTCGATCCTGACTTGCCTCCCATCCCCAGAGCATGATGCTGCCACCACCATGCTTCACCGTAGGGATGGTGCCAGGTTTCCTCCGGACGTGACGCTTGGCATTCAGGCCAAATAGTTCAATCTTGTTTTCATCAGACCAGAGAATCTTGTTTCTTATGGTCTGACAGTCTTTAGGTGCCTTTTGGCAAACTCCAAGCGGGCTGTCATGTGCCTTTTGCTGAGGAGTGGTTGGTGGAGTGCTGCAGAGATGGTTGTCCTTCTGGAAGGTTCTCCCATCTCCACAGAGGAACTCTAGAGCTTTGTCAGAGTGACCATCTGGTTCTTGGTCACCTCTCTGACCAAGGCCCTTCTCCTCCGATTGCTCAGTTTGGCCGCTGTGTTCTTGAGGACCTTCAATGCTGCAGAAATGTTTTGGTACCCTTCCCCAGATCTGTGCATCTACACAATCGTGTCACTGAGCTCTACGGACAATTCCTTCTACCTCATGGCTTGGTTTTTGCTCTGACATGCACTGTCAACTGTGGGACCTTATAAAGACAGGTGTGTACCTTTTCAAATCATGTCCAATCAATTGAATTTACCACAGGTGGACTCCAATCAAGTTGTAGAAACATCTCAAGGATGATCTATGGAAACAGGATGCATCTGAGCTCAATTTCGAGTCTCATAGAAAACAGTCTGAATTATTATGTTAATAAGTGGAATAATGTGCAAAAAGTCAAGGATTCTGAATACTTTACAAGTGCACTGTAAGTTCGTCCCAAATGGGACCCTGTTCCCTTTGTAGTGCACTACTTTTAACCAGAGCTCTCATAGGGAATAGGGTGCCATTTGGCATGCAGGCGAGGTCTCCCTCCCTCCCTACATGGCCAGCAGGTCAGGCCCTCAGGTGCCACACACTCATTAACTCACCCCCACACACACGCACGCGCACGCACGCACGCACGCACAACACACACACACACACACACACACACACACGCACACACACACACACACACACACACACACACACACACACACACACACACACACACACACACACACACACACACACACACACACACACACACACACACACACACACACACACACACACACACACACACACACACACACACACACCTCAGCAGTAGGGCTGTCTGTTGACCTTAACACAGAGTCTGTGTCTGTAAAGAATGAGGACTACTCATCACATAACCTCTCTCCACCCTGCCAACCAGTACATCACTTCCCTGAGAGGAGATTGAACCGCTACCCCCACCACTTTACCTGCTACAATATACTGTAGGAGACTCTAGGAAATAACAGAGAAAGAGACAGACACGGACAAAATAAGCAAGTGAGTCGTCACGCAAAACTTTCTTTCTTTACACTGTAAAACAGTTTACAAGAATTCAAGACATGTTAATTAACGCTATTGCCCCTCTTCGTCCAGCTGGGTGAAAAAGGGATGGAATCTTAGAACATGGATCGTTATCTCCATAGAATAGCATGGATAATTATCTCCATAGAATAACATGGATAATTATCTCCATAGATAATGGATCATTATCTCCATAGAATAACATGGATCATTATCTCAAATCAAATCAAATCAAATCAAATGTATTTATATAGCCCTTCGTACATCAGCTGATATCTCAAAGTGCTGTACAGAAACCCAGCCTAAAACCCCAAACAGCAAACAATGCAGGTGTAAAAGCGCGGTGGCTAGGAAAAACTCCCTAGAAAGGCCAAAACCTAGGAAGAAACCTAGAGAGGAACCGGGCTATGTGGGGTGGCCAGTCCTCTTCTGGCTGTGCCGGGTAGAGATCATAACAGAACATGACCAAGATGTTCAAATGTTCATAAATGACCAGCATGGTCAAATAATAATAAGGCAGAACAGTTGAAACTGGAGCAGCAGCACAGTCAGGTGGACTGGGGACAGCAAGGAGCCATCATGTCAGGTAGTCCTGGGGCACGGTCCTAGGGCTCAGGTCCTCCGAGAGAGAGAAAGAAAGAGAGAATTAGAGAGAGCATATGTGGGGTGGCCAGTCCTCTTCTGGCTGTGCCGGGTGGAGATTATAACAGAACGTGGCCAAGATGTTCAAATGTTCATAAATGACCAGCATGGTTGAATAATAGTAAGGCAGAACAGTTGAAACTGGAGCAGGAGCATGGCCAGGTGGACTGGGGACAGCAAGGAGTCCTCATGTCAGGTAGTCCTGGGACATGGTCCTAGGGCCCAGGCCAGTTGAAACTGGAGCAGCAGCATGGCCAGGTGGACTGGGGACAGCAAGGAGTCATCATGTCAGGTAGTCCTGGGGCATGGTCCTAGGGCTCAGGGTCCGAGAGCAGACCGTTCCATAAAAATGGAGCTCTATAGAGAAAGCCCTGCCTCCAGCTGTTTGCCTGAAATTCTAGGACAATTAGGAGGCCTACTCTTGATAAACGTAGCGTGACGTGTAGGTATGTACGGCAGGACCAAACAGAGAGGTAGGTAGGAGCAAGCCCATGTAATGCTTTGTAGGTTAGCAGTAAAACCTTGAAATCAGCCCTTGCTTTGACAGGAAGCCAGTGTAGAGAGGCTAGCACTGGAGTAATATGATCAACCCACTTTTGGTTCTAGTCAGGATTCCCCACAGCACTAACTGAAGTTTATTTAGTGCTTTATCCCAACTTAGCCAAAGAGAGCATTGCAGTAGTCTAACCTAGAAGTGACAAAAGCATGGATTAATTTTTCTGCATCATTTTTGGACAGAAAGTTTCCGATTTTGCAATGTTACGTAGATGGAAAAAAGCTGTCCTCGAAATGGTCTTGATATGTTCTTCAAAAGAGAGATCAGGGTCCAGAGTATTCTCCATAGAATAGCATGGATAATTATCTCTATAGAATAACATGGATCATTATCTCCATGGAATAACATGGATCATTATCTCCATGGAATAACATGGTAAATTATCTCCATAGATAATGGATCATTCCAGAGAGGCTAGCACTGAATATGTCAAATTATTTAGTGCTTTCACCTTCCCATCTCCATAGAATAACATGGATCATTATCTCCATGGAATAACTTGGATCATTATCTCCATAGAATAACATGGTAAATTATCTCCATAGATAATTGATCATTATCTCCATAGAATAACATGGATCATTATCTCCATAGAATAACATGGATCATTATCTCCATGGAATAACATGGTAAATTATCTCCATAGATAATGGATCATTATCTCCATAGAATAACATGGATCATTATCTCCATGGAATAACTTGGATCATTATCTCCATAGAATAACATGGTAAATTATCTCCATAGATAATGGATCATTATCTCCATAGAATAACATGGATCATTATCTCCATAGAATAACATGGATCATTACCTCCATATAATAACATGGATCATTATCTCCATAGATAATGGATCACTATCTCCATAGAATAACATGGATCATTATCTCCATAGAGTAACATTGATCATTATCTCCATAGAATAACCTGGATCATTATCTCCATAGAGTAACATGGATCATTATCTCCATAGAATAACATGGATCATTATCTCCATAGAATAACATGGATCATTATCTCCATGGAATAACATGGTAAATTATCTCCATAGATAATGGATCATTATCTCCATAGAATAACATGGATCATTATCTCCATGGAATAACTTGGATCATTATCTCCATAGAATAACATGGTAAATTATCTCCATAGATAATGGATCATTATCTCCATAGAATAACATGGATCATTATCTCCATAGAATAACATGGATCATTACCTCCATATAATAACATGGATCATTATCTCCATAGATAATGGATCACTATCTCCATAGAATAACATGGATCATTATCTCCATAGAGTAACATTGATCATTATCTCCATAGAATAACCTGGATCATTATCTCCATAGAGTAACATGGATCATTATCTCCATAGAATAACATGGATCATTATCTCCATACAATAACATGGATCATTATCTCCATATAGTAACATGGATCATTATCTCCATAGATAATGGATCACTATCTCCATAGAATAACATGGATCATTACCTCCATATAATAACATGGATCATTATCTCCATAGATAATGGATCACTATCTCCATAGAATAACATGGATCATTATCTCCATAGAGTAACATTGATCATTATCTCCATAGATAATGGATCATTATCTCCATAGAATAACCTGGATCATTATCTCCATAGAGTAACATGGATCATTATCTCCATAGAGTAACATGGATCATTATCTCCATATAGTAACATGGATCATTATCTCCATAGATAATGGATCACTATCTCCATAGAATAACATGGATCATTATCTCCATAGAGTAACATTGATCATTATCTCCATAGATAATGGATCATTATCTCCATAGAATAACCTGGATCATTATCTCCATAGAGTAACATGGATCATTATCTCCATAGAGTAACATGGATCATTATCTCCATAGAATAACCTGGATCATTATCTCCATAGAGTAACATGGATCATTATCTCCATAGAATAACATGGATCATTATCTCCATAGAATAACATGGATCATTATCTCCATACAATAACATGGATCATTATCTCCATATAGTAACATGGATCATTATCTCCATAGAATAACATGGATCAATA
>NC_060186.1:3772610-3775110 GCF_021184085.1 Oncorhynchus gorbuscha
TCAATCCCTCCCTCCCGTATCACCCCCTCCCTCCCTCCCGTCTCACCCCCTCCCCTCCCGGCGGCGCTAGCCTCCATCTGCTAGCTGCGGCAGCATGGCGTTGTGCGGAACGGCAAGGCAAGGCTCCACGGGGCTCACTGGAGAACTATCCCAACTGCTTCAGGGCCTCAGAATGTACTGTTCTTTAACACACAGGCATCCGTCTCTGTCTGTCTAGAGCAGATATTAGGAGACAGAGCTCCTGGTGGTTCCTTTGTTGTTGTTGTACGGTTATGGAAAAGGAGCATGGGTAAAGTATTTGTCAGGGTGTCATAGCTGCATTTTAATGTTGGTTTATTTTACCTTTATTTAACTAGGCAAGTAAGTTAAGAACAAATTCTTATTTTCAATGAAGGCCTGGGAACAGTGGGTTAACTGGTCTAGGAACAGTGGGTTAACTGGTCTAGGAACAGTGGGTTAACTGGTCTAGGAACAGTGTGTTAACTGGTCTAGGAACAGTGGGTTAACTGGTCTAGGAACAGTGGGTTAACTGGTCTAGGAACTGTGAACTGGTCTAGGAACTAACTGGTCTAGGAACAGTGGGTTAACTGGTCTAGGAACAGTGGGTTAACTGGTCTAGGAACAGTGGGTTAACTGGTCTAGGAACAGTGGGTTAACTGGTCTAGGAACAGTGGGTTAACTGGTCTAGGAACAGTGGGTTAACTGGTCTAGGAACAGTGGGTTAACTGGTCTAGGAACAGTGGGTTAACTGGTCTATGAACAGTGGGTTAACTGGTCTAGGAACAGTGGGTTAACTGGTTAACTGCCTGTTCAGGGGCAGAACGACAGATTTGTATCTTGTCAGCTCGGGGATTCGAACTTGCAACCTTTCGGTTACTAGTCCAACGCTCTTACCACTAGGCTACCCTGCCGCCCGGGGTCCTACGCTAAATTAGGTCTCGCTGGACGGGGGGGAAAATGTCATGACGTTGGAAGTTAAGATTACTCTGTGTCTCCTCTCTGACAATTCAGGATTGCTTTGTCTGAAATTGCACCCTAATCCCCATCGAGTGCCCTATTTAGGGGATAGGTTGTCATTTCAGACACAACTCTGCTCCAAACTAGTGCACTAAGTAGGGTAGAGAGCCATTTTAGAGACAACTCTGCTCCAAACTAGTGCACTAAGTAGGGTAGAGAGCCATTTTAGAGACAACTCTGCTCAAAACTAGTGCACTAAGTAGGGTTAGAGAGCCATTTTAGAGACAACTCTGCTCAAAACTAGTGCACTAAGTAGGGTAGAGAGACATTTTAGAGACAACTCTGCTCAAAACTAGTGCACTGCGTAGTGTAGAGAGTCATTCGAGGACAACTCTGCTCAAAACTAGTGCACTACGTAGGGATCAGAGCGCCCTGTCAGATTTACCACATCACTTCGTGGTTCCGGTGTGATGTGAGGCCTCGGTGAAGACATGTCCTAGATATAATGTGTGTTGTGGTTATATAAAGGCACCATCTGGGTGCTGTGTAGAGACAGCAGTTGGAGGCCCCCAGGACCTAACAGCTAGGGCCATGCAGCACTGATTCATACTGCCTGCCTACTGACACTCTGTTGAATGCAACCACATAGGATGAAATCACATGGAAAGATGGCCTGCCTGTAGCGTATAGCACCGTAGCACGCTAACATGCTAACACGCTAACACGCTAGCACCCTAACACACTAGCACACCAGCATGCTAACACGCTAGCACTCGTTACAACACAACATCTTGAAAACTTCAGAGCAACACAGGGATGATTCTGTTTCTTTTTTCTAACTGATTGGGATTGTAGACTGTTCACAGAGACCAATCGATCTGTTTTGTTGCCTTTTAAGCAATAACGATTATCTTTGAATATAATTTAATTTCCAACGCTACTACAGAAGCAGGCCTCATATGTGAAAGGCTTTTAAAGTGGATTTCCTTTATTACAGATAAGAGAAAGGCTTTTCAAGTGGATTTCCTTTATTACAGATAAGAGAAAGGCTTTTCAAGTGGATTTCCTTTATTACAGATAAGAGAAAGGCTTTTCAAGTGGATTTAATAATAAAAATAATAATAATATATGATAAGAGAAAGGCTTTTCAAGTGGATTTCCTTCTATTACAGAAGGACTCCTTTACAGATAAGAGAAAGGCTTTTAAAGTGGATTTCCTTTATTAATGATAAGAGAAAGGCTTTTCACAGATAAGAGAAAGGCTTTTCAAGTGGATTTCCTTTATTACAGATAAGAGAAAGGCTTTTCAAAGTGGATTTCCTTTATTACAGATAAGAGAAAGGCTTTTAAAGTGGATTTCCTTTATTACAGATAAGAGAAAGGCTTTTCAAGTGGATTTCCTTTATTACAGATAAGAGAAAGGCTTTTAAAGTGGATTTCCTTTATTACAGATAAGAGAAAAGCTTTTCAAGTGGATTTCCTTTATTAATGATAAGAGAAAGGCTTTTCAAGTGGATTTCCTTTATTACAGATAAGAGAAAGG
>NC_060186.1:3780935-3820935 GCF_021184085.1 Oncorhynchus gorbuscha
GAGGGGAGAAGAGAATGAGGAGGGGAGGAGAGGAGAAGAGAAGAGAAGAGAAGAGAAGAGAAGAGAAGAGAAGGAGGAGGGGAGGGAGGAGAGAAGGATGAGGGAGGAGGGAGAAGAGAAGAGAATGAGGGAGGGGAGGAGAGGAGAAGAGAAGAGAAGAGAAGAGAAGAGAAGAGAAGAGAAGAGAAGAGAAGAGAAGAGAAGAGAAGAGAAGGAGGAGGGGAGGAGAGAAGGATGAAGGAGGAGGGGAGTGGAGGGAGGAGGGGAGGAGAGAAAGAGGAGGGAGGATGGGAGGAGAGAAGGATGAGGGAGGAGGGGAGAAGAAAATGAAGAGGGGAGAAGAGAAGGAGGAGGGAGGAGGGGAGGAGAGAAGGAGGAGGGAGGAGGGGAGAAGAGAAGGAGGAGGGAGGAGGGGAGGAGAGAAGGAGGAGGGAGGAGGGGAGGAGAGAAGGAAGAGGGAGGAGGGGAGAAGAGAAGGAGGAGGGAGAGAAACTTTATTTCCATGAGGTAGACCACCACACTCTGCAACAATGGACGGGGGAGTGGAGGGGGAATGAGAAAACTTGTCAAGAGAGTGAGTGTGGGGGGGGGGGGCGCTTGACAGGCTATCCTGTGGGAACTTTTGTTCCCCAAACCGGAGTCAAGAAACTGTGACAGCCACAGTATGTCCCAGAATGTTCTGACACACCCTGACAACCTCTGACACCTTCTGACACAGTGACATGCTCTTTGAACTGCGGCTGTTCAAAACCTCCAAATTCAACCTCCGCTTAGGAAAACTCCTGCCGTTTTATAAACAGCCTGCAGCAGAGTCTCAACCAACCCGCTGCCAACTGTCAAGTTCAAGTGTTTTTTTTGTAGTGTTTAAAAGTTGAATAGTTTAGGACAGTCTAGAAAGAGATCTTCACAACAGTTGGATACGGAGTCGTCATGGGAAGCTATACGAATCCTGTAGAAGTCTGCTCTGTGGGGAAACCTCACCGTGTCGCTGAGGTGACGAGGCCTCAGAACAGATACTGTAGAAGTCTGCTCTGTGGGGAAACCTCACCGTGTCGCTGAGGTGACGAGGCCTCAGAACAGATACTCAGGAGAGATACTCAGAACAGATACTCAGAACAGATACTCAGAACAGATACTCAGAACAGATACTCAGAACAGATACTCAGAACAGATACTCAGAACAGAACAGATACTCAGAACAGATACTCAGAACAGAACAGATACTCAGAACAGGAGAGATACTCAGAACAGGAGAGATACTCCAGATACTCAGAACAGATACTCAGAACAGGAGAGATACTCAGAACAGAACAGATACTCAGAACAGGAGAGATACTCCAGATACTCAGAACAGATACTCAGAACAGATACTCAGAACAGGAGAGATACTCAGAACAGATACTCAGAACAGATATTCAGAACAGATACTCAGAACAGATACTCAGAACAGATACTCAGAACAGATACTCAGAACAGATACTCAGAACAGATACTCAGAACAGATACTCAGAACAGATACTCAGAACAGATACTCAGAACAGATACTCAGAACAGAACAGATACTCAGAACAGATACTCAGAACAGATACTCAGAACAGATACTCAGAACAGAACAGATACTCAGAACAGAACAGATACTCTGAACAGAACAGATACTCAGAACAGATACTCAGAACAGAACAGATACTCAGAACAGAACAGATACTCTGAACAGAACAGATACTCAGAACAGATACTCAGAACAGATACTCAGAACAGAACAGATACTCAGAACAGAACAGATACTCAGAACAGAACAGATACTCAGAACAGAACAGATACTCTGAACAGAACAGATACTCAGAGCAGATACTCTGTTATTAGTTGTGGGCATCTAAGTAGATGTACAACTTATGCTGTTATTAATGTAATAATTTAATTTGTATTATTATCATTATTATTATTTCAATGTTATTATTATTAGACAGTAGTTGCCATTTTGTTACTAATTTCTTTAGAAAATATATTTTTTTTTGGGGGGGGGACACTTGAAAACGAGATGTGACATCTCAAGATATTTCCTCCTGACTGCTAATAGGGATGTCTGACTGCTAATAGGGATGTCTGACTGCTAATAGGGATGTCTGACTGTTAATAGGGATGTCTGACTGCTAATAGGGATGTCTGACTGCTAATAGGGATGTCTGACTGCTAATAGGAATGTCTGACTGCTAATAGGGATGTCTGACTACTAATAGGGATGTCTGACTGCTAATAGGGATGTCTGACTGCTAATAGGAATGTCTGACTGCTAATAGGAATCTCTCTTCACCTCCTAATGGGAATGTCTGACTGCTCATAGGAATCTCTCTCCACCTGCTAATAGGGATGTCTGACTGCTAATAGGAATGTCTGCCTGCTAATAGGGATGTCTGACTGCTAATAGGAATGTCTGACTGCTAATAGGGATGTCTGACTGCTAATAGGGATGTCTGACTGCTAATAGGAATGTCTGACTGCTAATAGGAATGTCTGACTGCTAATAGGGATGTCTGACTGCTAATAGGGATGTCTGACTGCTAATAGGAATGTCTGACTGCTAGTAGGGATGTCTGACTGCTAATAGGAATCTCTGTTCACCTGATAAAAGGAATGTCTGACTGCTAATAGGAATCTCTCTTCACCTGATAATAGGGATGTCTGACTGCTAATAGGGATGTCTGGCTGCTAATAGGAATCTCTCTTCACCTGATAAAAGGAATGTCTGACTGCTAATAGGAATCTCTCTTCACCTGATAATAGGGATGTCTGACTGCTAATAGGAATCTCTCTTCACCTGATAATAGGGATGTCTGACTGCTAATAGGGATGTCTGGCTGCTAATAGGAATCTCTCTTCACCTGATAATAGGGATGTCTGACTGCTAATAGGGATGTCTGGCTGCTAATAGGAATCTCTCTTCACCTGATAAAAGGAATGTCTGACTGCTAATAGGAATGTCTCTCGCAGTACTCTCTCTCTCTCTCTGTGTGTATCTCTCTCTCTGTCTCTGTCTCTCTCTCTCTCTCTCTCTCTCTCTGTCTCTCTTTCTCTCTCTCTCTCTCACTCTCTCTCTCTCTCTCTCTCTCTGTGTCTCTCTCGCTCTCTCTGTGTGTGTCTCTCTCTCTCTCTCTCTCTCTCTCTCTCTGTCTCTCTGTCTCTCTCTCTCTCTCTCTCTCTCTCTCTCTCTCTGTGTCTCTCTCTCTCTGTGTCTCTGTCTCTCTCTGTCTCTCTCTCTCTCTCTCTGTCTCTCTCTCTCTCTCTCTCTCTCTCTCTCTCTCTCTCTCTCTCTCTCTCTCTCTCTCTCTCTCTCTCTCTGTCTCTCTCTCTCTGTCTGTCTCTCTCTCTCTCTCTCTCTCTCTTCTCTCTCTCTCTCTCTCTCTCTCTCTCTCTCTCTCTCTCTCTCTCTCTCTCTCTGTCTCTCTCTGTGTCTCTCTCTCTCTGTCTCTGTCTCTCTCTGTCTCTCTCTGTCTGTCTCTCTCTCTCTCTCTCTCTCTCTCTCTCTCTCTCTCTCTCTCTCTCTCTCTCTGTGCTGCAATCCAATAAACAGCTGCTTTCACAGCAAGATCCTCCATCGATCTCTCCTCACCCTGTTACCCCCCATTACACCCCACATTACACCTCTTAGTGAAGGGCTGGTTCTAATGAGCCTATCATGAGGCATTCGACCTCTTAGTGAAGGGCTGGTTCTAATGAGCCTATCAGGAGGCATTCGACCTCTTATAGTGAAGGGCTGGTTCTAATGAGCCTATCAGGAGGCATTCGACCTCTTAGTGAAGGGCTGGTTCTAATGAGCCTATCAGGAGGCATTCGACCTCGTAGTGAAGGGCTGGTTCTAATGAGCCTGTCAGGAGGCATTCGACCTCGTAGTGAAGGGCTGGTTCTAATGAGCCTGTCAGGAGGCATTCGACCTCGTAGTGAAGGGCTGGTTCTAATGAGCCTATCAGGAGGCATTCGACCTCTTAGTGAAGGGCTGGTTCTAATGAGCCTATCAGGAGGCATTCGACCTCTTAGTGAAGGGCTGGTTCTAATGAGCCTATCAGGAGGCATTCAACCTCTTAGTGAAGGGCTGGTTCTAATGAGCCTATCAGGAGGCATTCAACCTCTTAGTGAAGGGCTGTTTCTCATGAGCCTATCAGGAGGCATTCAACCTCTTAGTGAAGGGCTGGTTCTCATGAGCCTATCAGGAGGCATTCGACCTCTTAGTGAAGGGCTGGTTCTCATGAGCCTATCAGGAGGCATTCCACCTCTTAGTGAAGGGCTGTTTCTCATGAGCCTATCAGGAGGCATTCAACCTCTTAGTGAAGGGCTGGTTCTCATGAGCCTATCAGGAGGCATTCAACCTCTTAGTGAAGGGCTGGTTCTAATGAGCCTATCAGGAGGCATTCGACCTCTTAGTGAAGGGCTGGTTCTAATGAGCCTATCAGGAGGCATTCAACCTCTTAGTGAAGGGCTGGTTCTAATGAGCCTATCAGGAGGCATTCGACCTCTTAGTGAAGGGCTGGTTCTAATGAGCCTATCAGGAGGCATTCGACCTCTTAGTGAAGGGCTGGTTCTAATGAGCCTATCAGGAGGCATTACACCTCTTAGTAAAGGGCTGGTTCTAATGGGCCTTTAGGAGGAATTAAAAGGGCTGGTTCTAATGAGCTATCAGGAGGAAATTCACCTCTTAGTGAAGGGCTGGTTCTAATGGGCCTATCAGGAGGCATTACACCTCTTAGTGAAGGGCTGGTTCTAATGAGCCTATCAGGAGGCATTACACCTCTTAGTGAAGGGCTGGTTCTAATGAGCCTATCAGGAGGAATTCAACTCTTAGTGAAGGGCTGGTTCTAATGAGCCTATCAGGAGGAATTACACCTCTTAGTGAAGGGCTGGTTCTAATGAGCCTATCAGGAGGCATTACGACCTCTTAGTGAAGGGCTGGTTCTAATGAGCCTATCAGGAGGCATTACACCTCTTAGTAAAGGGCTGGTTCTAATGGGCCTATTAGGAGGAATTAAAAGGGGCTGGTTCTAATGAGCCTATCAGGAGGAATTTACACCTCTTAGTGAAGGGCTGGTTCTAATGGGCCTATCAGGAGGCATTACACCTCTTAGTGAAGGGCTGGTTCTAATGGGCCTATCAGGAGGCATTACACCTCTTAGTGAAGGGCTGGTTCTAATGGGCCTATCAGGAGGCATTACACCTCTTAGTGAAGGGCTGGTTCTAATGAGCCTATCAGGAGGCATTCACCTCTTAGTGAAGGGCTGGTTCTAATGAGCCTATCAGGAGGCATTCTTAGTGAAGGGCTGGTTCTAATGAGCCTATCAGGAGGAATTACACCTCTTAGTGAAGGGCTGGTTCTAATGAGCCTATCAGGAGGCATTCACCTCTTAGTAAAAGGGCTGGTTCTAATGTATTAGAGGAATTAAAAGGGCTGGTTCTAATGAGCCTATCAGGAGGCATTCACACCTCTTAGTGAAGGGCTGGTTCTAATGAGCCTATCAGGAGGCATTACACCTCTTAGTGAAGGGCTGGTTCTAATGAGCCTATCAGGAGGCATTACACCTCTTAGTGAAGGGCTGGTTCTAATGAGCCTATCAGGAGGCATTACACCTCTTAGTGAAGGGCTGGTTCTCAATGAGCCTATCAGGAGGCATTTCACCTCTTAGTGAAGGGCTGGTTCTAATGAGCCTATCAGGAGGAATTACACCTCTTAGTGAAGGGCTGGTTCTAATGAGCCTATCAGGAGGAATTCTAATGAGCCTATCAGGAGGCATTACACCTCTTAGTGAAGGGCTGGTTCTAATGAGCCTATCAGGAGGCATTCGACCTCTTAGTGAAGGGCTGGTTCTAATGAGCCTATCAGGAGGCATTACACCTCTTAGTGAAGGGCTGGTTCTAATGGGCCTATCAGGAGGCATTACACCTCTTAGTGAAGGGCTGGTTCTAATGAGCCTATCAGGAGGAATTTCAACTCTTAGTGAAGGGCTGGTTCTAATGAGCCTATCAGGAGGAATTACACCTCTTAGTGAAGGGCTGGTTCTAATGAGCCTATCAGGAGGCATTCGACCTCTTAGTGAAGGGCTGGTTCTAATGAGCCTATCAGGAGGCATTCGACCTCTTAGTGAAGGGCTGGTTCTAATGAGCCTATCAGGAGGCATTCGACCTCTTAGTGAAGGGCTGGTTCTAATGAGCCTATCAGGAGGCATTACACCTCTTAGTAAAGGGCTGGTTCTAATGGGCCTATTAGGAGGAATTAAAAGGGCTGGTTCTAATGAGCCTATCAGGAGGAATTTACACCTCTTAGTGAAGGGCTGGTTCTAATGGGCCTATCAGGAGGCATTACACCTCTTAGTGAAGGGCTGGTTCTAATGGGCCTATCAGGAGGCATTACACCTCTTAGTGAAGGGCTGGTTCTAATGGGCCTATCAGGAGGCATTACACCTCTTAGTGAAGGGCTGGTTCTAATGGGCCTATCAGGAGGCATTACACCTCTTAGTGAAGGGCTGGTTCTCATGAGCCTATCAGGAGGAATTTCAACTCTTAGTGAAGGGCTGGTTCTAATGAGCCTATCAGGAGGAATTACACCTCTTAGTGAAGGGCTGGTTCTAATGATCCTATCAGGAGGAATCACACCTCTTAGTAAAGGGCTGGTTCTAATGAGCCTATCAGGAGGCATTACACCTCTTAGTGAAGGGCTGGTTCTAATGAGCCTATCAGGAGGCATTACACCTCTTAGTGAAGGGCTGGTTCTAATGGGCCTATCAGGAGGCATTACACCTCTTAGTGAAGGGCTGGTTCTAATGAGCCTATCAGGAGGAAATTACACCTCTTAGTGAAGGGCTGGTTCTAATGGGCCTATCAGGAGGCATTACACCTCTTAGTAAAGGGCTGGTTCTAATGGGCCTATCAGGAGGCATTACACCTCTTAGTGAAGGGCTGGTTCTAATGGGCCTATCAGGAGGCATTACACCTCTTAGTGAAGGGCTGGTTCTCATGAGCCTATCAGGAGGAATTTCAACTCTTAGTGAAGGGCTGGTTCTAATGAGCCTATCAGGAGGAATTACACCTCTTAGTGAAGGGCTGGTTCTAATGATCCTATCAGGAGGAATCACACCTCTTAGTAAAGGGCTGGTTCTAATGAGCCTATCAGGAGGCATTACACCTCTTAGTGAAGGGCTGTTTCTCATGAGCCTATCAGGAGGCATTCAACCTCTTAGTGAAGGGCTGGTTCTAATGAGCCTATCAGGAGGCATTACACCTCTTAGTGAAGGGCTGGTTCTAATGGGCCTATCAGGAGGCATTACACCTCTTAGTGAAGGGCTGGTTCTAATGAGCCTATCAGGAGGAATTTCAACTCTTAGTGAAGGGCTGGTTCTAATGAGCCTATCAGGAGGAATTACACCTCTTAGTGAAGGGCTGGTTCTAATGAGCCTATCAGGAGGCATTCGACCTCTTAGTGAAGGGCTGGTTCTAATGAGCCTATCAGGAGGCATTCGACCTCTTAGTGAAGGGCTGGTTCTAATGAGCCTATCAGGAGGCATTCGACCTCTTAGTGAAGGGCTGGTTCTAATGAGCCTATCAGGAGGCATTACACCTCTTAGTAAAGGGCTGGTTCTAATGGGCCTATTAGGAGGAATTAAAAGGGCTGGTTCTAATGAGCCTATCAGGAGGCATTCGACCTCTTAGTGAAGGGCTGGTTCTAATGAGCCTATCAGGAGGCATTCGACCTCTTAGTGAAGGGCTGGTTCTAATGAGCCTATCAGGAGGCATTCGACCTCTTAGTGAAGGGCTGGTTCTAATGAGCCTATCAGGAGGCATTACACCTCTTAGTAAAGGGCTGGTTCTAATGGGCCTATTAGGAGGAATTAAAAGGGCTGGTTCTAATGAGCCTATCAGGAGGAATTTACACCTCTTAGTGAAGGGCTGGTTCTAATGGGCCTATCAGGAGGCATTACACCTCTTAGTAAAGGGCTGGTTCTAATGGGCCTATCAGGAGGCATTACACCTCTTAGTGAAGGGCTGGTTCTAATGGGCCTATCAGGAGGCATTACACCTCTTAGTGAAGGGCTGGTTCTAATGGGCCTATCAGGAGGCATTACACCTCTTAGTGAAGGGCTGGTTCTCATGAGCCTATCAGGAGGAATTTCAACTCTTAGTGAAGGGCTGGTTCTAATGAGCCTATCAGGAGGAATTACACCTCTTAGTGAAGGGCTGGTTCTAATGATCCTATCAGGAGGAATCACACCTCTTAGTAAAGGGCTGGTTCTTATGAGCCTATCGGGAGGCATTACACCTCTTAGTGAAGGGCTGTTTCTCATGAGCCTATCAG
The DNA here is from genome assembly GCF_021184085.1 of Oncorhynchus gorbuscha. Taxonomy (NCBI): domain Eukaryota; kingdom Metazoa; phylum Chordata; class Actinopteri; order Salmoniformes; family Salmonidae; genus Oncorhynchus; species Oncorhynchus gorbuscha. Next base: position 3,789,268 of record NC_060186.1, read on the forward strand.
GAGGCATTACACCTCTTAGTGAAGGGCTGGTTCTAATGAGCCTATCAGGAGGCATTACACCTCTTAGTGAAGGGCTGGTTCTAATGAGCCTATCAGGAGGAATTTCAACTCTTAGTGAAGGGCTGGTTCTAATGAGCCTATCAGGAGGAATTACACCTCTTAGTGAAGGGCTGGTTCTAATGAGCCTATCAGGAGGCATTCGACCTCTTAGTGAAGGGCTGGTTCTAATGAGCCTATCAGGAGGCATTACACCTCTTAGTGAAGGGCTGGTTCTAATGAGCCTATCAGGAGGCATTCGACCTCTTAGTGAAGGGCTGGTTCTAATGAGCCTATCAGGAGGCATTACACCTCTTAGTAAAGGGCTGGTTCTAATGGGCCTATTAGGAGGAATTAAAAGGGCTGGTTCTAATGAGCCTATCAGGAGGAAATTACACCTCTTAGTGAAGGGCTGGTTCTAATGGGCCTATCAGGAGGCATTACACCTCTTAGTAAAGGGCTGGTTCTAATGGGCCTATCAGGAGGCATTACACCTCTTAGTGAAGGGCTGGTTCTAATGGGCCTATCAGGAGGCATTACACCTCTTAGTGAAGGGCTGGTTCTCATGAGCCTATCAGGAGGAATTTCAACTCTTAGTGAAGGGCTGGTTCTAATGAGCCTATCAGGAGGAATTACACCTCTTAGTGAAGGGCTGGTTCTAATGATTCTCTCAGGAGGAATCACACCTCTTAGTAAAGGGCTGGTTCTTATGAGCCTATCGGGAGGCATTACACCTCTTAGTGAAGGGCTGTTTCTCATGAGCCTATCAGGAGGCATTACACCTCTTAGTGAAGGGCTGGTTCTTATGAGCCTATCAGGAGGCATTACGCCTCTTAGTGAAGGGCTGTTTCTCATGAGCCTATCAGGAGGCATTCAACCTCTTAGTGAAGGGCTGGTTCTAATGAGCCTATCAAGAGGCATTCGACCTCTTAGTGAAGGGCTGGTTCTAATGAGCCTATCAGGAGGCATTACACCTCTTAGTAAAGGGCTGGTTCTAATGGGCCTATTAGGAGGAATTAAAAGGGCTGGTTCTAATGAGCCTATCAGGAGGAATTTACACTCTTAGTGAAGGGCTGGTTCTAATGGGCCTATCAGGAGGCATTACACCTCTTAGTAAAGGGCTGGTTCTAATGGGCCTATCAGGAGGCATTACACCTCTTAGTGAAGGGCTGGTTCTAATGGGCCTATCAGGAGGCATTACACCTCTTAGTGAAGGGCTGGTTCTCATGAGCCTATCAGGAGGCATTTCAACCTCTTAGTGAAGGGCTGGTTCTAATGAGCCTATCAGGAGGAATTACACCTCTTAGTGAAGGGCTGGTTCTAATGATCCTATCAGGAGGAATCACACCTCTTAGTGAAGGGCTGGTTCTAATGAGCCTATCAGGAGGCATTACACCTCTTAGTGAAGGGCTGTTTCTCATGAGCCTATCAGGAGGCATTCAACCTCTTAGTGAAGGGCTGGTTCTAATGAGCCTATCAGGAGGCATTCGACCTCTTAGTGAAGGGCTGGTTCTAATGAGCCTATCAGGAGGCATTCGACCTCTTAGTGAAGGGCTGGTTCTAATGAGCCTATCAGGAGGAATTACACCTCTTAGTGAAGGGCTGGTTCTAATGAGCCTATCAGGAGGCATTACACCTCTTAGTAAAGGGCTGGTTCTAATGGGCCTATTAGGAGGAATTAAAAGGGCTGGTTCTAATGAGCCTATCAGGAGGAAATTACACCTCTTAGTGAAGGGCTGGTTCTAATGGGCCTATCAGGAGGCATTACACCTCTTAGTAAAGGGCTGGTTCTAATGGGCCTATCAGGAGGCATTACACCTCTTAGTGAAGGGCTGGTTCTAATGGGCCTATCAGGAGGCATTACACCTCTTAGTGAAGGGCTGGTTCTCATGAGCCTATCAGGAGGAATTTCAACTCTTAGTGAAGGGCTGGTTCTAATGAGCCTATCAGGAGGAATTACACCTCTTAGTGAAGGGCTGGTTCTAATGATCCTATCAGGAGGAATCACACCTCTTAGTAAAGGGCTGGTTCTTATGAGCCTATCAGGAGGCATTACACCTCTTAGTGAAGGGCTGTTTCTCATGAGCCTATCAGGAGGCATTCAACCTCTTAGTGAAGGGCTGGTTCTAATGAGCCTATCAGGAGGCATTACACCTCTTAGTGAAGGGCTGGTTCTAATGGGCCTATCAGGAGGCATTACACCTCTTAGTGAAGGGCTGGTTCTAATGAGCCTATCAGGAGGAATTTCAACTCTTAGTGAAGGGCTGGTTCTAATGAGCCTATCAGGAGGAATTACACCTCTTAGTGAAGGGCTGGTTCTAATGAGCCTATCAGGAGGCATTCGACCTCTTAGTGAAGGGCTGGTTCTAATGAGCCTATCAGGAGGCATTCGACCTCTTAGTGAAGGGCTGGTTCTAAATGAGCCTATCAGGAGGCATTCGACCTCTTAGTGAAGGGCTGGTTCTAATGAGCCTATCAGGAGGCATTACACCTCTTAGTAAAGGGCTGGTTCTAATGGGCCTATTAGGAGGAATTAAAAGGGCTGGTTCTAATGAGCCTATCAGGAGGAATTTACACCTCTTAGTGAAGGGCTGGTTCTAATGGGCCTATCAGGAGTCATTACACCTCTTAGTAAAGGGCTGGTTCTAATGGGCCTATCAGGAGGCATTACACCTCTTAGTGAAGGGCTGGTTCTAATGGGCCTATCAGGAGGCATTACACCTCTTAGTGAAGTGCTGGTTCTCATGAGCCTATCAGGAGGAATTTCAACTCTTAGTGAAGGGCTGGTTCTAATGAGCCTATCAGGAGGAATTACACCTCTTAGTGAAGGGCTGGTTCTAATGATCCTATCAGGAGGAATCACACCTCTTAGTAAAGGGCTGGTTCTTATGAGCCTATCAGGAGGCATTACACCTCTTAGTGAAGGGCTGTTTCTCATGAGCCTATCAGGAGGCATTCAACCTCTTAGTGAAGGGCTGGTTCTAATGAGCCTATCAGGAGGCATTCGACCTCTTAGTGAAGGGCTGGTTCTAATGAGCCTATCAGGAGGCATTCGACCTCTTAGTGAAGGGCTGGTTCTAATGAGCCTATCAGGAGGCATTCGACCTCTTAGTGAAGGGCTGGTTCTAATGAGCCTATCAGGAGGCATTACACCTCTTAGTAAAGGGCTGGTTCTAATGGGCCTATTAGGAGGAATTAAAAGGGCTGGTTCTAATGAGCCTATCAGGAGGAAATTACACCTCTTAGTGAAGGGCTGGTTCTAATGGGCCTATCAGGAGGCATTACACCTCTTAGTAAAGGGCTGGTTCTAATGGGCCTATCAGGAGGCATTACACCTCTTAGTGAAGGGCTGGTTCTAATGGGCCTATCAGGAGGAATTTCAACTCTTATTGAAGGGCTGGTTCTAATGAGCCTATCAGGAGGCATTCGACCTCTTAGTGAAGGGCTGGTTCTAATGAGCCTATCAGGAGGCATTACACCTCTTAGTAAAGGGCTGGTTCTAATGGGCCTATTAGGAGGAATTAAAAGGGCTGGTTCTAATGAGCCTATCAGGAGGAAATTACACCTCTTAGTGAAGGGCTGGTTCTAATGGGCCTATCAGGAGGCATTACACCTCTTAGTAAAGGGCTGGTTCTAATGGGCCTATCAGGAGGCATTACACCTCTTATAGTGAAGGGCTGGTTCTCATGAGCCTATCAGGAGGAATTTCAACTCTTAGTGAAGGGCTGGTTCTAATGAGCCTATCAGGAGGAATTACACCTCTTAGTGAAGGGCTGGTTCTAATGATCCTATCAGGAGGAATCACACCTCTTAGTAAAGGGCTGGTTCTAATGAGCCTATCAGGAGGCATTACACCTCTTAGTGAAGGGCTGGTTCTTATGAGCCTATCAGGAGGAATTATGGTCAGCTGGTACTAATGAGCCTATCAGGAGGCATTACGGTCAGCTGGTACTAATGAGCCTATCAGGAGGCATTACGGTCAGCTGGTACTAATGAGCCTATCAGGAGGCATTACGGTCAGCTGGTACTAATGAGCCTATCAGGAGGCATTACGGTCAGCTGGTTCTAATGAGCCTATCAGGAGGCATTATGGTCAGCTGGTACTAATGAGCCTATCAGGAGGCATTACGGTCAGCTGGTACTAATGAGCCTATCAGGAGTCATTATGGTCAGCTGGTACTAATGAGCCTATCAGGAGGCATTACGGTCAGCTGGTACTAATGAGCCTATCAGGAGGCATTACACCTCTTATAGTGAAGGGCTGGTTCTCATGAGCCTATCAGGAGGAATTTCAACTCTTAGTGAAGGGCTGGTGCTAATGAGCCTATCAGGAGGAATTACACCTCTTAGTGAAGGGCTGGTTCTAATGATCCTATCAGGAGGAATCACACCTCTTAGTAAAGGGCTGGTTCTTATGAGCCTATCAGGAGGCATTACACCTCTTAGTGAAGGGCTGGTTCTTATGAGCCTATCAGGAGGCATTACACCTCTTAGTAAAGGGCTGGTTCTTATGAGCCTATCAGGAGGCATTACACCTCTTAGTAAAGGGCTGGTTCTTATGAGCCTATCAGGAGGCATTACACCTCTTAGTAAAGGGCTGGTTCTTATGAGCCTATCAGGAGGCATTACACCTCTTAGTGAAGGGCTGGTTCTTATGAGCCTATCAGGAGGAATTATGGTCAGCTGGTACTAATGAGCCTATCAGGAGGCATTACGGTCAGCTGGTACTAATGAGCCTATCAGGAGGCATTACGGTCAGCTGGTACTAATGAGCCTATCAGGAGGCATTACGGTCAGCTGGTACTAATGAGCCTATCAGGAGGCATTACGGTCAGCTGGTTCTAATGAGCCTATCAGGAGGCATTATGGTCAGCTGGTACTAATGAGCCTATCAGGAGGCATTACGGTCAGCTGGTACTAATGAGCCTATCAGGAGGCATTATGGTCAGCTGGTCAGCTATCAGGGCATTACGGTCAGCTGGTAGCCTATCAGGAGGCATTACGGTCAGCTGGTACTAATGAGCCTATCAGGAGGCATTACGGTCAGCTGGTACTAATGAGCCTATCAGGAGGCATTACGGTCAGCTGGTACTAATGAGCCTATCAGGAGGCATTATGGTCAGCTGGTACTAATGAGCCTCTCAGGAGGCATTATGGTCAGCTGGTACTAATGAGCCTATCAGGAGGCATTATGGTCAGCTGGTACTTAGCATGTTTAAAGCTCTGAGTTAAAATGCTTTGTTAAAGATCAGAGGAAAATGCAGAGGAAACAGAATATCAGTGGGTTTTAGTCTTTCTAAAGTCGAATGGGGTGCTGGTCTTCCATGTATATCTGGCATGGATGGAAAGTGTGGGTGAAGTTGTTATTCGAGGTATCATGATGATCTAACAGAGACATGCTGATTGAAACATCAGCTACGGTAAATCTGCTGGCTCTTGAATTGACACGGACCATTTAGGATTGTTTACTCAATCAGGTTGATTATTTAACCCCTTTTTAAAATGTCATGAGCGTATTTCCAGAACTACTGTGGATTTTGGTTTTAACTCTTTGTAATGCTATCCATATAAGAAGGTAGTTTGTAGTTTTACTGGCGTTTCTTAGTTGTTCTATAGGATTCCCAGCCAGTTGTACCTTTTGGTTCTACGGTACTTATCCCAGGGTGTGTCCCAGTCTCTGAACAGATGTACTAAGGCAGAGCCAACCCAGGGCAGGTCCCTTGTTCTCCAAGGGGCATGTTTGTATGTTTGTTTATGTGTAACTCTGTGTTGTTGTTTGTGTCGCACTGCTTTGTTTTGTCTTGGCCAGGTCGCAGTTGTAAATGAGAACTTGTTATCAACTGGCCCACCTGGTTAAATAAAGGTGATCTGGTCTACCTGGTTAAATAAAGGTCATCTGGTCTACCTGGTTAAATGGAGGTGATCTGGTCTACCTGGTTAAATAAAGGTGATCTGGTCTACCTGGTTAAATAAAGGTGATCTGGTCTACCTGGTTAAATAAAGGTGATCTGGTCTACCTGGTTAAATAAAGGTGATCTGGTCTACCAGGTTAAATAAAGGTGATCTGGTCTACCTGGTTAAATAAAGGTGATCTGGTCTACCTGGTTAAATGAAGGTGATCTGGTCTACCTGGTTAAATAAAGGTGATCTGGTCTACCTGGTTAAATAAAGGTGATCTGGTCTACCTGGTTAAATAAAGGTGATCTGGTCTACCTGGTTAAATAAAGGTGATCTGGTCTACCTGGTTAAATAAAGGTGATCTGGTCTACCTGGTTAAATGAAGGTGATCTGGTCTACCAGGTTAAATAAAGGTGATCTGGTCTACCTGGTTAAATAAAGGTGATCTGGTCTACCTGGTTAAATAAAGGTGATCTGGTCTACCAGGTTAAATAAAGGTGATCTGGTCTACCTGGTTAAATAAAGGTGATCTGGTCTACCAGGTTAAATAAAGGTGATCTGGTCTACCAGGTTAAATAAAGGTGATCTGGTCTACCTGGTTAAATAAAGGTGATCTGGTCTACCTGGTTAAATGAAGGTGATCTGGTCTACCTGGTTAAATAAAGGTGATCTGGTCTACCTGGTTAAATAAAGGTGATCTGGTCTACCTGGTTAAATAAAGGTGATCTGGTCTACCTGGTTAAATAAAGGTGATCTGGTCTACCTGGTTAAATAAAGGTGATCTGGTCTACCTGGTTAAATGAAGGTGATCTGGTCTACCTGGTTAAATAAAGGTGATCTGGTCTACCAGGTTAAATAAAGGTGATCTGGTCTACCTGGTTAAATAAAGGTGATCTGGTCTACCTGGTTAAATGAAGGTGATCTGGTCTACCTGGTTAAATAAAGGTGATCTGGTCTACCTGGTTAAATAAAGGTGATCTGGTCTACCTGGTTAAATAAAGGTGATCTGGTCTACCTGGTTAAATAAAGGTGATCTGGTCTACCTGGTTAAATAAAGGTGATCTGGTCTACCTGGTTAAATAAAGGTGATCTGGTCTACCTGGTTAAATAAAGGTGATCTGGTCTACCTGGTTAAATGAAGGTGATCTGGTCTACCTGGTTAAATAAAGGTGATCTGGTCTACCAGGTTAAATAAAGGTGATCTGGTCTACCTGGTTAAATAAAGGTGATCTGGTCTACCTGGTTAAATGAAGGTGATCTGGTCTACCTGGTTAAATAAAGGTGATCTGGTCTACCTGGTTAAATAAAGGTGATCTGGTCTACCTGGTTAAATAAAGGTGATCTGGTCTACCTGGTTAAATAAAGGTGATCTGGTCTACCAGGTTAAATAAAGGTGATCTGGTCTACCTGGTTAAATAAAGGTGATCTGGTCTACCTGGTTAAATGAAGGTGATCTGGTCTACCAGGTTAAATAAAGGTGATCTGGTCTACCTGGTTAAATAAAGGTGATCTGGTCTACCTGGTTAAATAAAGGTAATCTGGTCTACCAGGTTAAATAAAGGTGATCTGGTCTACCTGGTTAAATAAAGGTGATCTGGTCTACCAGGTTAAATAAAGGTGATCTGGTCTACCAGGTTAAATAAAGGTGATCTGGTCTACCTGGTTAAATAAAGGTGATCTGGTCTACCTGGTTAAATAAAGGTGATCTGGTCTACCAGGTTAAATAAAGGTGATCTGGTCTACCTGGTTAAATAAAGGTGATCTGGTCTACCTGGTTAAATGAAGGTGATCTGGTCTACCTGGTTAAATAAAGGTGATCTGGTCTACCAGGTTAAATAAAGGTGATCTAGTCTACCTGGTTAAATAAAGGTGATCTGGTCTACCTGGTTAAATAAAGGTGATCTGGTCTACCAGGTTAAATAAAGGTGATCTGGTCTACCTGGTTAAATAAAGGTGATCTGGTCTACCTGGTTAAATGAAGGTGATCTGGTCTACCTGGTTAAATAAAGGTGATCTGGTCTACCTGGTTAAATAAAGGTGATCTGGTCTACCTGGTTAAATAAAGGTGATCTGGTCTACCTGGTTAAATAAAGGTGATCTGGTCTACCAGGTTAAATAAAGGTGATCTGGTCTACCTGGTTAAATAAAGGTGATCTGGTCTACCTGGTTAAATAAAGGTGATCTGGTCTACCTGGTTAAATAAAGGTGATCTGGTCTACCTGGTTAAATAAAGGTGATCTGGTCTACCTGGTTAAATGAAGGTGATCTGGTCTACCTGGTTAAATAAAGGTGATCTGGTCTACCTGGTTAAATAAAGGTGATCTGGTCTACCTGGTTAAATAAAGGTGATCTGGTCTACCTGGTTAAATAAAGGTGATCTGGTCTACCAGGTTAAATAAAGGTGATCTGGTCTACCTGGTTAAATAAAGGTGATCTGGTCTACCTGGTTAAATAAAGGTGATCTGGTCTACCAGGTTAAATAAAGGTGATCTGGTCTACCTGGTTAAATAAAGGTGATCTGGTCTACCTGGTTAAATAAAGGTAATCTGGTCTACCAGGTTAAATAAAGGTGATCTGGTCTACCTGGTTAAATAAAGGTGATCTGGTCTACCTGGTTAAATAAAGGTGATCTGGTCTACCAGGTTAAATAAAGGTGATCTGGTCTACCTGGTTAAATAAAGGTGATCTGGTCTACCTGGTTAAATAAAGGTGATCTGGTCTACCAGGTTAAATAAAGGTGATCTGGTCTACCTGGTTAAATAAAGGTGATCTGGTCTACCTGGTTAAATGAAGGTGATCTGGTCTACCTGGTTAAATAAAGGTGATCTGGTCTACCAGGTTAAATAAAGGTGATCTAGTCTACCTGGTTAAATAAAGGTGATCTGGTCTACCTGGTTAAATAAAGGTGATCTGGTCTACCAGGTTAAATAAAGGTGATCTGGTCTACCTGGTTAAATAAAGGTGATCTGGTCTACCTGGTTAAATGAAGGTGATCTGGTCTACCTGGTTAAATAAAGGTGATCTGGTCTACCTGGTTAAATAAAGGTGATCTGGTCTACCTGGTTAAATAAAGGTGATCTGGTCTACCTGGTTAAATAAAGGTGATCTGGTCTACCAGGTTAAATAAAGGTGATCTGGTCTACCTGGTTAAATAAAGGTGATCTGGTCTACCTGGTTAAATGAAGGTGATCTGGTCTACCAGGTTAAATAAAGGTGATCTGGTCTACCTGGTTAAATAAAGGTGATCTGGTCTACCTGGTTAAATAAAGGTGATCTGGTCTACCAGGTTAAATAAAGGTGATCTGGTCTACCAGGTTAAATAAAGGTGATCTGGTCTACCAGGTTAAATAAAGGTGATCTGGTCTACCTGGTTAAATAAAGGTGATCTGGTCTACCTGGTTAAATAAAGGTGATCTGGTCTACCTGGTTAAATAAAGGTGATCTGGTCTACCTGGTTAAATAAAGGTGATCTGGTCTACCTGGTTAAATAAAGGTGATCTGGTCTACCTGGTTAAATAAAGGTGATCTGGTCTACCTGGTTAAATAAAGGTGATCTGGTCTACCTGGTTAAATAAAGGTGATCTGGTCTATTAAATAAAGGTGATCTGGTCTACCAGGTTAAATAAAGGTGATCTGGTCTACCTGGTTAAATAAAGGTGATCTGGTCTACCTGGTTAAATAAAGGTGATCTGGTCTACCTGGTTAAATAAAGGTGATCTGGTCTACCAGGTTAAATAAAGGTGATCTGGTCTACCTGGTTAAATAAAGGTGATCTGGTCTACCAGGTTAAATAAAGGTGATCTGGTCTACCTGGTTAAATAAAGGTGATCTGGTCTACCTGGTTAAATAAAGGTGATCTGGTCTACCTGGTTAAATAAAGGTGATCTGGTCTACCTGGTTAAATAAAGGTGATCTGGTCTACCTGGTTAAATAAAGGTGATCTGGTCTACCTGGTTAAATAAAGGTGATCTGGTCTACCTGGTTAAATAAAGGTGATCTGGTCTACCTGGTTAAATAAAGGTGATCTGGTCTACCTGGTTAAATAAAGGTGATCTGGTCTACCTGGTTAAATAAAGGTGATCTGGTCTACCTGGTTAAATAAAGGTGATCTGGTCTACCTGGTTAAATAAAGGTGATCTGGTCTACCTGGTTAAATAAAGGTGATCTGGTCTACCTGGTTAAATAAAGGTGATCTGGTCTACCAGGTTAAATAAAGGTGATCTGGTCTACCTGGTTAAATAAAGGTGATCTGGTCTACCTGGTTAAATAAAGGTGATCTGGTCTACCTGGTTAAATAAAGGTGATCTGGTCTGGTTAAATAAAGGTGATCTGGTCTACCTGGTTAAATAAAGGTGATCTGGTCTACCTGGTTAAATAAAGGTGATCTGGTCTACCTGGTTAAATAAAGGTGATCTGGTCTACCTGGTTAAATAAAGGTGATCTGGTCTACCTGGTTAAATAAAGGTGATCTGGTCTACCTGGTTAAATAAAGGTGATCTGGTCTACCTGGTTAAATAAAGGTGATCTGGTCTACCTGGTTAAATAAAGGTGATCTGGTCTACCTGGTTAAATAAAGGTGATCTGGTCTACCTGGTTAAATAAAGGTGATCTGGTCTACCTGGTTAAATAAAGGTGATCTGGTCTACCTGGTTAAATAAAGGTGATCTGGTCTACCTGGTTAAATAAAGGTGATCTGGTCTACCTGGTTAAATAAAGGTGATCTGGTCTACCTGGTTAAATAAAGGTGATCTGGTCTACCTGGTTAAATAAAGGTGATCTGGTCTACCTGGTTAAATAAAGGTGATCTGGTCTACCTGGTTAAATAAAGGTGATCTGGTCTACCTGGTTAAATAAAGGTGGTCTACCTGGTTAAATAAAGGTGATCTGGTCTACCTGGTTAAATAAAGGTGATCTGGTCTACCTGGTTAAATAAAGGTGATCTGGTCTACCTGGTTAAATAAAGGTGATCTGGTCTACCTGGTTAAATAAAGGTGATCTGGTCTACCTGGTTAAATAAAGGTGATCTGGTCTACCTGGTTAAATAAAGGTGATCTGGTCTACCTGGTTAAATAAAGGTGATCTGGTCTACCTGGTTAAATAAAGGTGATCTGGTCTACCTGGTTAAATAAAGGTGATCTGGTCTACCTGGTTAAAATAAAGGTGATCTGGTCTACCTGGTTAAATAAAGGTGATCTGGTCTACCTGGTTAAATAAAGGTGATCTGGTCTACCTGGTTAAATAAAGGTGATCTGGTCTACCTGGTTAAATAAAGGTGATCTGGTCTACCTGGTTAAATAAAGGTGATCTGGTCTACCTGGTTAAATAAAGGTGATCTGGTCTACCTGGTTAAATAAAGGTGATCTGGTCTACCTGGTTAAATAAAGGTGATCTGGTCTACCTGGTTAAATAAAGGTGATCTGGTCTACCTGGTTAAATAAAGGTGATCTGGTCTACCTGGTTAAATAAAGGTGATCTGGTCTACCTGGTTAAATAAAGGTGATCTGGTCTACCTGGTTAAATAAAGGTGATCTGGTCTACCTGGTTAAATAAAGGTGATCTGGTCTACCTGGTTAAATAAAGGTGATCTGGTCTACCTGGTTAAATAAAGGTGAAATCAAACTCTATAATAATAAATAAATGTTCATCACAAACCTTTGTGAATTCAGTGAAAAAGTAATCAGATGCATTCTGGGATGTGGGGATTAGTTGGGATCTTTGCCAGTTTATGGGTATCAAGTCATCAATTAAATAATCAATATTTACATTTGTACATTGTCTTAATTAAATGAATTCATTTTTAGGGGTGATGTTTTAGGTATCTTCTTTTTCCTGACATAGTAGATGATGTAATGATCACTGACACAGTCTGGAAGAACACCTGCATTTAGAATCCTGTCAGGACGTGTCACCAAGAGACAATCCGGAAAAAATCCACCAATGAGTTGGTGAATTTGACAGTTGTTGGATCTTTAATTAAGTTAATAAAAAAACAGATTTTAATAGTTTTTCTATCTTTAGCAGAGGATTTAAATACAGTCAATTCTTAATAAAGTTTCCTAAGATAAACATTGAATAAATATTGGTGATGATAATGTTTATGGAGTCTACTGGGGTATTTTGGTGGTCTGTAAATGTCACAGGAAGGCCAAAGTGATCATCATGAACAATAACCACCCGAGCCACTGCCTGTTCACCCCGCTATCATCCAGAAGGCGAGGTCAGTACAGGTGCATCAAAGCTGGGACCGAGAGACTGGAAAACAGCTTCCATCTCAAGACCGTCAGACTGTCAAATAGCCATCACTACAGTAGTCAGCCACCAGCCGGTTACGTAACCCTGCCCCATAGAGGCTGCTGCCCCATTTACATAGACTGGAAATCACTGGCCACTTTAATAATGGAACACTAGTCACTTTAATAATGTTTACATACTTTTCCTTTACTCATCTCATATGTATATATATACTATATTCTATTCTAGTGTATTTAATCTATGTCACGATGACATTTTTAACTCGGGGTCTGAAATGTTGTTATTCAACCATGTCTCTGAAATTATTAATATGTGAGTTGATGAGTTTCTCCCCACGCTCTGAGCACGACTATTATGGGTTGCAAGCTACGGATGTTTCCATGGAGAAGCCTTTCTCCCCTCGCTCTGAGCATGACTATTATGGGTAGCAAGCTACGGATGTTTCCATAGAGAAGCCTTTCTCCCCACGCTCTGAGCACGGCTATTATGGGTAGCAAGCTACGGATGTTTCCATGGAGAAGCCTTTAGTATCTGTTATTCTATCTGCACTAGGGACATGATTAAATAACAATAAAATGAATAAAACTAAAAACGAATGCGTCACTCGACTGAGGATGATGATGATGTTGTCTTCTCTGATTAAGATTAGAGATGCTGCAGGGTTTTTGCAGACCTACGGGTTATCTCAGCATAGCTCTCTGGCTGAGCTCTTGGGATTCTCTCTGCTGACTGTTCTGGATCTCTGTTGTAGTTCTGTTGGACGTGCGGATGCTTCCCATGGACGCTACTGGAGCATAACTGTCTCTCTGGGTAGAGTTCCTGGGGGTTTGCTGGTCCTTTTCTCAGGCTGCTTGTGTTGTCCAGAGGTCCTGGGGGTTTGCTGGTCCTTTTCTCAGGCTGCTTGTGTTGTCCAGAGGTCCTGGGGGTTTGCTGGGCCTTTTCTCAGGCTGCTTGTGTTGTCCAGAGGACCTGGGGGTTTGCTGGTCCTTTTCTCAGGCTGCTTGTGTTGTCCAGAGGACTGGGGGGTTGCTGGTCCTTTTCTCAGGATGCTTGTGTTGTCCAGAGGTCCTGGGGGTTTGCTGGGCCTTTTCTCAGGCTGCTTGTGTTGTCCAGAGGACTGGGGGGTTGCTGGTCCTTTTCTCAGGCTGCTTGTGTTGTCCAGAGGTACGGGGGTGGTGTTTCCTTGGCTCAGACTCCCTTTGAGGTTGTTGGTGGTGTGTTGGTCTTAGCAGGCAGACGTCCCTATTAGCAAGCAGACTCCCCTACTAGCAGGCAGACATCCCTATTAGCAGGCAGACATCCCTATTAACATGCAGACATCCCTATTATAAGGAAGGTGTCCCTATTAGCAGGCAGACATCCCTCTTGACAGGCAGACATCCCTATTGGTAGTCAGACATCCAAATTAGCAGGCAGACATCCCTATTAGCAGGCAGACATCCCTATTGGCAGGCAGACATCCCTATTGGCAGGCAGACATCCCTATTGGTAGTCAGACATCCAAATTAGCAGGCAGACATCCCTCTTGACAGGCAGACATCCCTATTGGTAGTCAGACATCCAAATTAGCAGGCAGACATCCCTATTAGCAGGCAGACATCCCTATTGGCAGGCAGACATCCCTATTGGCAGGCAGACATCCCTATTTGTAGTCAGACATCCCTATTTGTAGTCAGACATCCCTATTGGCAGGCAGACATCCCTATTGGCAGGCAGACATCCCTATTAGCAGGCAGACATCCCTATTAGCAGTCAGACATCCCTATTTGTAGTCAGACATCCCTATTAGCAGGCAGACATCCCTATTAGCAGGCAGACATCCCTATTAGCAGGCAGACATCCCTATTGGCAGGCAGACAACCCTATTGGCAGGCAGACATCCCTATTAGCAGGCAGACATCCCTATTGGCAGGCAGACATCCCTATTGGCAGGCAGACATCCCTATTGGGAGGAAGGTGTCCCTGTTAGCAGAGGTTTAGAGGACATAGGTTGTGGAGCCAGAGAGGGATAAATGTACAGTATTCTTTCTAACAAATATACACTATAAACATATATCTCAGGATGTTGTGTATCTCTGGAAATAATGGCCATGGCCGTTGGCTCAACTTTCTCAACTATATTAGCAAACACAACTACAAGGATGCCCTTTCAAATCAAATCAAATGTTATTGGTCACATACACATATTTAGCAGATGTTATTGTGGGTGTAATGAAATGCTTGTATTCCTAGCTCCAACAGTGCAGCAGTATCTAACAATTCACAACAATACACACAAATCTAAAAGTAAAATAATTTAATTAAGAAATATATTTGGTTTAGTTATAAGAATCATGAAACGACTAACACAATAAATTCATTTGAATTGGTGAAAATCAGTTTTGTAATTTTGGGGGGCGAACATATATTTTTTAGACCTAACTTGCTTACCAATTTTTCCATGTGGTTTCTTCTTTCCCAGACTCCATGATATTATGACCTCTTCTTACATATTTGATCAATGTATACATTTTGTGCATGGTTTCCTAGAAACAAGGGTCGCTCAACCTACCCCTCTCTCCCCTACAGCTTGGCTTTGCTCTGATTAGTTTAAGGCACGGACAAACCAGTAGGATTGTTGTGCGTCTGAGGTCCGAAAGTACTTAGCACCTCTGAGCAGAGTGAAAGCCGTAATTTTCAAACCGAGTGCAACCCGATTCTACATGTAAATTCCAGCTGTTAGTCACCCACCGACGGCTGGTCCGGTCCCTATAACACACCACGCCGACAGCAAGTGAAAGAACAGATGACAAACAACCCACTACTGTACAATCAGTCTGATGAGTTCTCCTTAGTCGTGTGAAAAGCCCCTTCAGTTCTGTCAATAAATAACGCCCTAGAAGAGTAAACACCTAACCATTTATACTGAACAAAAATATAAATGCAACATGCAACAATTTCAAAGATTTTACTGAGTTAAAGTTCATATAAGGAAATCAGTCGATTGAAATAAATTCATTAGGCCCTAATCTATGGATCTCACATGACTGGGCAGGGGCGTAGCCGTTGATGGGCCTGGGAGGGCATAGGCTCACCCACTGGGGAACCAGGCCCACCCACTGGGGAGCCAGGCCCAACCACTGGGGAGCCAGGCCAACCCACTGGGGAACCAGGCCCACCCACTGGGGAGCCCAGCAGGCCCACCCACTGGGGAGCCAGACCCACCCACTGGGGAGCCAGGCCAACCCACTGGGGAACCAGGCCCACCCACTGGGGAGCCAGGCCCACCCACTGGGGAGCCAGGCCCAGCCACTGGGGAGCCAGGCCCACCCACTGGGGAACCAGGCCCAGCCAATCGGAATGAGTTTTTCCAAACAGAAGGGCTTTATTACAGACAGAAATCATCCTCAGTATAATCAGCTGTCCAGGTGGCTGGTCTCAGACGATCCCACAGGTGAAGAAGCCAGATGTGGAGGTCCTGGGTTGGCATGGTTACACGTGGTCTGTGGTTGTGAGGCCAGATGTGGAGGTCCTGGGTTGGCGTGGTTACACGTGGTCTGTGGTTGTGAAGCCAGATGTGGAGGTCCTGAGTTGGCGTGGTTACACGTGGTCTGTGGTTGTGAGGCCAGATGTGGAGGTCCTGAGTTGGCGTGGTTACACGTGGTCTGTGGTTGTGAAGCCAGATGTGGAGCTCCTGGGTTGGCATGGTTACACGTGGTCTGTGGTTGTGAGGCCAGATGTGGAGGTCCTGGGTTGGCGTGGTTACACGTGGTCTGTGGTTGTGAAGCCAGTTAGACATACTGTCACATTTTCTAAAACAACGTTGGTGGTGGTTTATTGTAGATACATGAACATTAAATTCTCTGACAACGTTGGTGGTGGTTTATTGTAGATACATAACATGAACATTATTGACAACGTTGGTGGTGGTTTATTGTAGATACATGAACATTAAATTCTCTGACAACATCTCTGGTGGACATTCCTGCCATCAGCAGGCCAATTGCACATCCCCTCAAAACGTGAGACATCTGTGGCATTGTGTTGTGTGACAAAACTGCACATTTTAGAGTGGCCTTTTATTGTCCCCAGTACAAGTGTCTGCTGTGTAATGATCATACTGTTTAATCAGTTTCTTGATATATCACACCTGTCAGATGGATGGATTATCTTGGAGAAATGCTCACGAACAGGGACATAAAACCAGTTTTATTTGTGCGTATTGAACATTTCTGGGATCTTTTATTTCAGCTCATAAAAGATGGAACCAACAGTTTATATGTTGTGTTGATCTTTTTGTTCAGTTTACAAGAAATTATATCTACAAAGGTAAACAATTGGCAACCGGATTAGTGAGACAGTATGAAAACATTAGATGGCTGATGTGTTTTGGAAATGTTGCGGTTCTCATATAGAAGTTTTTTAAAAAATGTTGTGGTTCTCATATAGAAGTTTTTTAAAAAATGTTGCGGTTCTCATATAGAAGTTTTTTAAAAAATGTTGCGGTTCTCATATAGAAGTTTTTTAAAAAATGTTGCGGTTCTCATATAGAAGTTTTTTAAAAAATGTTGCGGTTCTCATATAGAAGTTTTTAAAAAATGTTGCGGTTCTCATATAGAAGTTTTAAAAAAAATGTTGTGGTTCTCATATAGAAGATTTAAAAAATCAGCCATTCACAGATACTCATCCTCAACCTCCGTTGTACCACAATCCAATTACGCCGCGATGTCACTATTTATGTGAAAATGTGACCAAAAATGTCCAAAAGGTTTGGCTCTTACAACAATAACTTTGTTTGAAGGTCGACAGCACAGCCTGAAGACACACTAACACAGTTGTTCAGATCCCAATCCAATTCCGTGCTTTATGTGGCCTTTTCATTTGATCCATCAAACAAGCTAAACAGCTTATATTTCTGGGGCCATCTGGCAAGAAAAACAAGATATATATGCCCTCCTCTCCCCTTTCACCTTTCCCTGTAAAACCTGAAACAGCCACAGACCAAAGACCAAGGGACCTCATCTCAAACATCCTGCAGGGGTAGAATGAAAAGCAGACCAAGAGACCTCATCTCAAACAGTCTGCAGGGGTAGAATGAAAGGCAGAATCTGCAGGGGTAGAATGAAAGGCAGACCAAGAGACCTCATCTCAAACAGTCTGCAGAGATAGAATGAAAAGCAGACCAAGGGACCTCATCTCAAACAGTCTGCAGAGATAGAATGAAAAGCAGACCAAGAGACCTCATCTCAAACAGTCTGCAGAGATAGAATGAAAAGCAGACCAAGAGACCTCATCTCAAACAGTCTGCAGAGATAGAATGAAAAGAACCAAGAGACCTGTCTGCAATAGAATGCAGACCAAGAGACCTCATCTCAAACAGTCTGCAGAGATAGAATGAAAAGCAGACCAAGAGACCTCATCTCAAACATCCTGCAGAGATAGAATGAAAAGCAGACCAAGAGACCTCATCTCAAACAGTCTGCAGAGATAGAATGAAAAGCAGACCAAGAGACCTCATCTCAAACAGTCTGCAGAGATAGAATGAAAAGCAGACCAAGAGACCTCATCTCAAACAGTCTGCAGAGATAGAATGAAAAGCAGACCAAGAGACCTCATCTCAAACAGCCTGCAGAATGGGGAGACCATTTCTGTAGTTGCATATATGAATTGAATCAAATAAAAAAAATCTAATCAAATGTTAATTGTCACATGCACCGAATACAACAGGTGTAGTAGACCTTACAGTGAAATGCTGAATACAACAGGTGTAGTAGACCTTACAGTGAAATGCTGAATACAACAGGTGTAGTAGACCTTACAGTGAAATGCTGAATACAACAGGTGTAGTAGACCTTACAGTGAAATGCTGAATACAACAGGTGTTGCAGACCTTACAGTGAAATGCTGAATACAACAGGTGTAGTAGACCTTACAGTGAAATGCTGAATACAACAGGTGTAGTAGACCTTACAGTGAAATGCTGAATACAACAGGTGTTGCAGACCTTACAGTGAAATGCTGAATACAACAGGTGTAGTAGACCTCACAGTGAAATGCTGAATACCACAGGTGTAGTAGATCTTACAGTGAAATGCTGAATACAACAGGTGTAGTAGACCTCACAGTGAAATGCTGAATACCACAGGTGTAGTAGACCTCACAGTGAAATGCTGAATACCACAGGTGTAGTAGATCTTACAGTGAAATGCTGAATACAACAGGTGTAGTAGACCTTACAGTGAAATGCTGAATACAGCAGGTGTAGTAGACCTCACAGTGAAATGCTGAATACAACAGGTGTAGTAGACCTTACAGTGAAATGCTGAATACAACAGGTGTAGTAGACCTCACAGTGAAATGCTGAATACAACAGGTGTAGTAGACCTTACAGTGAAATGCTGAATACAACAGGTGTAGTAGACCTCACAGTGAAATGCTGAATACAACAGGTGTAGTAGACCTCACAGAGAAATGCTAGAATACAACAGGTGGAGTAGACCTCACAGTGAAATGCTGAATACAACAGGTGTAGTAGACCTCACAGTGAAATGCTGAATACAACAGGTGGAGTAGACCTCACAGAGAAATGCTGAATACAACAGGTGGAGTAGACCTTACAGTAAAATGCTGAATACAACAGGTGTAGTAGACCTTACAGTGAAATGCTGAATACAACAGGTGGAGTAGACCTTACAGTAAAATGCTGAATACAACAGGTGTAGTAGACCTTACAGTGAAATGCTGAATACAACAGGTGTAGTAGACCTTACAGTGAAATGCTGAATACAACAGGTGTAGTAGACCTTACAGTGAAATGCTGAATACAACAGGTGTAGTAGACCTTACAGTGAAATGTTGAATACAACAGGTGTAGTAGACCTTACAGTGAAATGCTGAATACAACAGGTGTAGTAGACCTTACAGTGAAATGCTGAATACAACAGGTGTAGTAGACCTTACAGTGAAATGCTGAATACAACAGGTGTAGTAGACCTTACAGTGAAATGCTGAATACAACAGGTGTAGTAGACCTTACAATGAAATGCTGAATACAACAGGTGTAGTAGACCTTACAGTGAAATGCTGAATACAACAGGTGTAGTAGACCTTACAGTGAAATGCTGAATACAACAGGTGTAGTAGACCTTACAGTGAAATTTATAGAAGCAAAAAATAACAGTAACTATATACAGGGGTACTGGTACAGAGTCAATGTGGAGGCTCTATACAGGGGGGTACCGGTACAGAGTCAATGTGGAGGCTATATACAGGGGGTACCAGTACAGAGTCAATGTGGAGGCTATATACAGGGGGTACTGGTACAGAGTCATTGTGGAGGCTATATACAGGGGGTACCGGTACAGTGTCAATGTGGAGACTATATACAGGGGGCACCGGTACAGAGTCAATGTGGAGGCTATATACAGGGGGTACTGGTACAGAGTCAATGTGGAGGCTATATACAGGGGGCAACCGGTACAGAGTCAATGTGGAAGCTATATACAGGGGGTACTGGTACATAGTCAATGTGGAGGCTATATACAGGGGGCACCGGTACAGAGTCAATGTGGAGGCTATATACAGGGGGTACCGGTACAGTGTCAATGTGGAGGCTATATACAGGGGGTACCGGTACAGTGTCAATGTGGAGACTATATACAGGGGGTACCGGTACAGAGTCAATGCGGAGGCTATATACAGGGGGTACCGGTACAGAGTCAATGTGGAGACTATATACAGGGGGTACCGGTACAGAGTCAATGTGCGGGGGCACCGGTTAGTCAAGGTAATTGAGGTAATAAATACATGTAGGTAGAGTTATTAAAGTGATGCATAGATAATAAACAGAGGAAAACAGCAGTGTAAAACTGGGGGGGCACAATGGGGGGGGGGACACAATGCAAATAGTCTGGGTGGTCATTTGATTAGATGTTCAGGAGTCTCGTGGTTTGGAGGCAGAAACTGGTAAGAAGCCGCACTTGCCGTGCAGTAGCAGAGAGAACAGTCTATGACTAGGGTGGCTGGGGTCTTTGGCAATGTTTAGGGCCTTCCTCTGACACCGCCTGGTATAGAGGTCCTGGATAGCAGGAAGCTTGGCCCCAGTGATGTACTGGCCCTTCCTCTGACACCGCCTGGTATAGATGTCCTGGATGGCAGGAAGCTTGGCCCCAGTGATGTACTGGCCCTTCCTCTGACACCGCCTGGTATAGATGTCCTGGATGGCAGGAAGCTCCTGATGATGGGTCCTGGATGGCAGGAAGCTTGGCCCCAGTGATGTACTGGCCCTTCCTCTGACACCGCCTGGTATAGAGGTCCTGGATGGCAGGAAGCTTGGCCCCAGTGATTTACTGGGCCGTACGCACTACCATCTTGTAAGAATAATCAAAGATAAAAACACAACGCAGAGGACTAGAGGTCAAGAGGGAATTAACAATCAATGGAAATAGTTGTTTTTCAGTTCATCATCTGTTTAGAATCTGTTTAGTAATTTCAGTCCAGGACTCACAGCTACATGTGGCAAGGTCTCATGGGTTCGAATTGTCTATGCATTGGGCCTGAAACAGGATACTTGGTATTTGGCCATTGGCCCAATTACACTGCAAAGAATTCTAATTGGTCAACCACAGACTATGGCTGGGTTATAAATGACATCCTGTCCCGTCGTTCTGTGGAGGAGAATCATTGAGGACAGGGAAGAATGACCATCTACTTCCCAGCATAACAACTATGATTTGTTCTCTTTGAATAAACCTATTTTTCTACCCTTGATTTGCTTTAGGGTCTGTGCTATTGAATAATAACATCAACTGCTAACACACTGTAGTGCCTTGCAGTCGGAAGTCGAACAGTTGCCATACCAGGCGGTGATGCAACCAGTCAGGATGCCCTCGATGGTGCAGCTGTATAATCTTTTGAGGATCTGAGGACCCATGCCAAATCTTTGTCGTCTCCTGAAGGGGAATAGGCGTTGTCGTGCCCTCTTCACGGCTGTCTTGGTGTGTTTGGACCATGATAGTTCGTTGGTGATGTGGATACCAAGAGAACTTGAAGCTCTCAACCTGCTCCACTACAGCCCTGTTGATGAGAATGGGGGCTTGCTCAGTTCTTCTTTTCCTGTAGTTCACAATCATCTCCTTTGTCTAGATCACGTTGATGGAGAGGTTGTTATCGTGGCACCACACTGCCAGGTGTGTTTTCCTACATTATCAGGACCAGAATGTCCTGACAAGGAAGGAAAACAAGACATTTCAGGAAAGTCAGGACTTGTTTCATGTCTTGAATTTGTTAAAATGCTATTTTTGTCTTTAAGGTTAGATTTAAGGTTTGGGATTAAGGTTAGAGTTAAGGTTAGGGTTATGAGTTCGGTTTAGAGTTAGGGGTTTGGGGTTAAGGTTAGGTTAAGGGTTAATTTTAGGAAAATAGGATTTTGAATGGGAATGTATTTTTCCACATAGATAGGCCTAATCCATACACAGGTTGATGAAGCCAACACACAGAGCTGTCGTGCCAAAACTGTTAGCTGTGGTAGTTAATCCAACCAATATAAATGGGAGGGCTCTTTCAACAGACAGACAGGCAGGCAGGCAGGCAGACAGACAGACAGACAGACAGGCAGGCAGGCAGGCAGGCAGGCAGGCAGGCAGACAGACAGACAGACAGACAGACAGACAGACAGACAGACAGACAGACAGACAGACAGACAGGCAGGCAGGCAGGCAGGCAGGCAGGCAGGCAGGCAGGCAGAGACAGACAGACAGACAGACAGACAGACAGACAGGCAGGCAGGCAGGCAGGCAGGCAGGCAGGCAGGCAGACAGACAGACAGACAGACAGACAGACAGACAGACAGACAGACAGACAGACAGACAGACAGGCAGGCAGGCAGGCAGGCAGGCAGGCAGGCAGACAGACAGACAGACAGACAGACAGACAGACAGACAGACAGACAGACAGACAGACAGACAGACAGACAGACAGGCAGGCAGGCAGGCAGGCAGGCAGACAGACAGACAGACAGACAGACAGACAGACAGACAGACAGACAGACAGACAGACAGACAGACAGACAGACAGACAGACAGACAGACAGACAGACAGACAGACAGACAGAAGGCTTTGAAGGGAATCGTAGTGAGTGTTGTAGCTCGGGAGACAGGAGAACGTATAACGGACGGAAGAATAGAGTGAGGGAATATCCTTTACCCCTTTCATCCCTCTCCTCTTAGCATCATGGCTCCCCTGTGAGTGTTGTTGTGTGGCGGGTAAACAGAGAGGAGAGGAGGGGAGACTCTGGCTCCCGATCTGACAGGAATAGAGAGGGAACAAGAGAGAGAGTGAGAGTCAGAGAGTTAGAGAGTGCTAGCCAGCTAGCCAGTGGAGCTAACAGCATGGGAGCTAGCCAGTGGAGCTAACATCATGGAGCTAGCCAGTGGAGCTAACATCATGGAGTTAGCCAGTGGAGCAAAGAGCATGGAGCATGGAGCATGGAGTTAGCCAGTGGAGTTAACAGCATGGAGCTAGCCAGTGGAGCTAACAGCATGAAGCTGGCCAGTGGAGCTAACAGCATGAAGCTGGCCAGTGGAGCTAATAGCATGGAGCATGGAGCTAGCCAGTGGAGTTAACAGCATGGAGCTGGCCAGTGGAGTTAATAGCATGGAGCATGGAGCTAGCCAGTGGAGTTAACAGCATGGAGCTAGCCAGTGGAGTTAACAGCATGGAGCTAGCCAGTGGAGATAACGGCATGGAGTTAGCCAGTGGAGCTAACAGCATGAAGCTAGCCAGTGGCGCTAATAGCATGGAGCATGGCAGCCAACAATTTGTGGTCTCCCTCCCTTCACTGGATCCTTTATGTCACAGTTTGGGTCTGGATGCTGATTGGCTGAAACAGCATTTCAGCCATGTGTATATCTGACACAAAAATACTTATTTACTGTTCTCTTTATGTTGATAAAAAGTTTGCAATAGCAATAAGACACCACTGGGGTTTATGGTATATGGCCAATATACCACCCCCTTCAAACCTTATTAATTCATTAACCAGCAGACCACCTCAGGGTACCCCAGAGGTCCAGTCCAGCTGACTTGCATTAACCTCAGAAGAAGGATGACATGTCCTTAATAAATACAGGTGGGATTTCTATGTCCTTATAATGCAGGTGTCTTGATAATGCAGTACACTGTAGATACTTGTCCTGATAATGCAGTATACTGTAGATACTTGTCCTGATAATGCAGTATACTGTAGATACTTGTCCTGATAATGCAGTATACTGTAGATACTTGTTATTATAATGCAGTATACTGTAGATACTTGTTATTATAATTCAGTACACTGTAGATACTTGTTATTATAATGCAGTATACTGTAGATACCTGTTATTATAATGCAGTATACTGTAGATACTTGTTATTATAATGCAGTATACTGTAGATACTTGTTATTATAATGCAGTATACTGTAGATACTTGTCCTGATAATGCAGTACACTGTAGATACTTGTTATTATAATGCAGTATACTGTAGATACTTGTTATTATAATGCAGTATACTGTAGATACCTGTTATTTTAATGCAGTATACTGTAGATACTTGTTATTATAATGCAGTATACTGTAGATACTTGTTATTATAATGCAGTACACTGTAGATACTTGTTATTATAATGCAGTATACTGTAGATACTTGTTATTATAATGCAGTATACTGTAGATACTTGTCCTGATAATGTTGTAGATAAAGAGGAGGTGAGAGAGTGGAAGAGGAGACAAGACAGAGGATGAGGTAGAGGGAGAGAGGAAGAGGAGGAGGGAGAGAGGAAGAGGAGGAGGGAGAGAGAGAGAGGAGGAGGATGGAGAGAGGAAAGAGGATGAGGTGGAGGGAGAGAGGAAGAAGAGGAAGAGGAGAGGAAGAGGAGGAATGAGAGAGGAAGAGGAGGAATGAGAGAGAGAGGAGGAGGATGGAGAGAGGAAAGAGGATGAGGTGGAGGGAGAGAGGAAGAGGAGGTGGGAGAGAGGAAGAGGAGGGAAGACAGAGGATGCGGTAGAGGGAGAGAGGAAGAGGAGGAGGGAGAGAGGAAGCGGAGGAAGGAGACAGGAAGAGGAGGAAAGAGAGAGGAAGAGGAGGAGGATGGAGAGGAAGAGGAGGAAGGTGATAGGATGAGGTGGAGGAAGAGAGGAAGAGGAGGAGGATGGAGAGGAAGAGGAGGGGGAGGGAGGAAGAGGAGGAAGGTGATAGGATGAGGTGGAGGAAGAGAGGAAGAGGGAGGGAGATACACAACTTATGGAGGAACAATCTGAAGGGAAACATTAGTTTCAGTTGGTCCAGAACACCATCGCCATGCATCCACCTGCATGAGGTTCTTCTCTCTCTCTTCTTCTACTCCTCATCCCAAATCACTCTGTCTCTGCCTCCTCTCTCTCCTCTCTCTCTCTGCCCCCCCCCCCCCTTCTCTCTCATTCCTGGCTGTGAGGGTCATTCATCATGTTGGGTCTGGGGCCAGACTCAGCCTGAGTTTAAATTCCTCCAGGACGATATGTTTTCCACTTCTGTGAAGCACAAACGCCTACCACAGTGATTTCCCCGGAAGGGAAACACTGGAGCCACAATTATTTCTACCTACATCTAATGACAGATGAACAGACTGATTGCTATTTGATAGATAATAAGCGTACTGGTTTATCTTCTTCATAGTTATGGTTTGGTGTTGTGTTTTGTCCCATGTCAAAAGGCATGGACATGAGGGGACAAGAGGAGCCAAGGGAGTCTCCAAGCCAGATGGCAGAGAGGAGAGGATGAGGAGAGGAGGACTGTCAGAACAATACTCAGTCTCTCCCTCGTCCTCTCTATTCTTCTTCTCTCAATCTCTCGATCTCCCTCCCTCTTTCTCTCATCTCATAAATGGTAAGAGATTTTGGTGATGGAGAAATATGTATGTGGTTGAAAAGTGATGTGTTGTTGTTTATGTGCTCTCTCTCTCTCTCTCTCTCTCTCTCTCTCTCTCTCTCTCTCTCTCTCTCTCTCTCTCTCTCTCTCTCTCTCTCTCTCTCTCTCTCTCTCTCTCTCTCTCTCTCTCTCTCTCTCTCTCTCTCTCTCTCTCTCTTATTACTGTCTCTCTGATTCCCCACTATTCTCTCTCTCCCTCCCCATAGGGCAAAAACTAGTTGAATCAATGTTGTTTTCACATCATTTCAACCCCAAAAATCAATGTGATGATGTTCAACGTGGAAAACTAATTGGATTTGCATCAAGTCAACCACATAAGGACATTTCGGGGTTTTTCACTTACTTTGAAACTCAATCCAATGACTTGGTGAATTTTTAGTTGTTGAATTCAGATTAGTTGACAGCTCAACCAAATGTAAATCAAAAGTAGACGTTGAACTGACATCTGCACCCTGTGGCTTCTCCATTCATTTTAGACATACTGTACTAAAGAAAACCAGTACAACGCTGTGGAATGAGTTCCCCCGAGTCAAGGCCACCACAAATAGCACAAGCTTTTAGTCTGTCAGCCTTGTAAAAGCCTACAGTTTCACCTCTGTATCGATCGAGACAGGGATTGGTCAAGTTATGAAACGGCTTTCAGTACTTTTGAGATAGAGAACATTCCAGTAAATTGAAGGATTAAACACAATGGATGTGTCCCAAATAACACTTTATCCCCTGTGGGGCCCTGGTCAAACAGCACCCTGTTTTCCCTATGGGCCCTGGTCAAACAGCACCCTGTTCCCTATGGGGCTCTGGTCAAACAGCACCCTGTTTTCCCTATGGGCCCTGGTCAAACAGCACCCTGTTCCCTATGGGGCCCTGGTCAAACAGCACCCTGTTCCCTATGGGGCCCTGGTCAAACAGCACCCTGTTTTCCCTATGGGGCCCTGGTCAAACAGCACCCTGTTCCCTATTGGGCCCTGGTAAATCAGCACCCTGTTCCCTATGGGGCTCTGGTCAAACAGCACCTGTTCCCTATGGGGCCCTGGTCAAACAGCACACTGTTTTCCCTATGGGCCCTGGTCAAACAGCACCCTGTTCCCTATGGGGCCCTGGTCAAACAGCACCCTGTTTTCCCTATGGGGCCCTGGTCAAACAGAACCCTGTTTTCCCTATGGGGCCCTGGTCAAACAGCACCCTGTTTTCCCTATGGGGCCCTGGTCAAACAGCACACTGTTTTCCCTATGGGCCCTGGTCAAACAGCACCCTGTTCCCTATGGGGCCCTGGTCAAACAGCACCCTGTTTTCCCTATGGGGCCCTGGTCAAACAGCACCCTGTTTTCCCTATGGGGCCCTGGTCAAACAGCACCCTGTTCCCTATTGTGCCCTGGTAAATCAGCACCCTGTTCCCTATGGGGCCCTGGTCAAACAGCACCCTGTTTTCCCTATGGGGCCCTGGTCAAACAGCACCCTGTTTTCCCTATGGGGCCCTGGTCAAACAGCACCCTGTTTTCCCTATGGGGCCCTGGTCAAACAGCACCCTGTTCCCTATTGTGCCCTGGTAAATCAGCACCCTGTTCCCTATGGGGCCCTGGTCAAACAGCACCCTGTTTTCCCTATGGGGCCCTGGTCAAACAGCACCCTGTTCCCTATTGGGCCCTGGTAAATCAGCACCCTGTTCCCTATGGGGCCCTGGTCAAACAGCACCCTGTTTTCCCTATGGGGCCCTGGTCAAACAGCACCTTGTTCCCTATGGGGCCCTGGTCAAACAGCACCCTGTTCCCTATTGGGCCCTGGTCAAACAGCACCCTGTTCCCTGTGGGGCCCTGGTCAAACAGCACCCTGTTCCCTGTGGGGCCCTGGTCAAACAGCACCCTGTTTTCCCTATGGGGCCCTGGTGAAACAGCACCTTGTTCCCTATTGGGCCCTGGTCAAACAGCACCCTGTTCCCTATGGGGCCCTGGTCAAACAGCACCCTGTTCTCTATGGGGCTAATAGGGCTCTGGTCTAAAGTAGTGCACTACATAGGGAATAGGGTGCCATTTGAACTGGAACTAAACATGTTGGCAACATGAGTGAAACCGTACAGACTATCTGGCTTCAGTTCAGTGTTAATTATTATTCATGTCTTTAAAGCATTAAAGCAACACAGCCTTCACAGCCCTGACAACACAGCCTTCACAGCCCTGACAACACAGCCATCACAGCCCTGACAACACAGCCTTCACAGCCCTGACAACACAGCCTTCACAGCCCTGACAACACAGCCTTCACAGCCCTGACAACACAGCATTCACAGCCCTGACAACACAGCCTTCACAGCCCTGACAACACAGCCTTCACTACCCTGACAACACAGCCTTCACAGCCCTGACAACACAGCCTTCACAGCCCTGACAACACAGCCTTCACAGTCCTGACAACACAGCCTTCACAGTCCTGACAACACAGCCTTCACAGTCCTGACAACACAGTCTTCACAGCCCTGACAACACAGCCTTCACAGTCCTGACAACACAGCCATCACAGCCCTGACAACATAGCCTTCACAACACAGCCTTCACAGCCCTGACAACACAGCCTTCACAGCCCTGACAACACAGCCTTGACAGCCCTGACAACACAGCCTTCACAGCCCTGACAACACAGCCTTCACAGCCCTGACAACACAGCCTTCACAGTCCTGACAACACATCCATCACAGCCCTGACAACACAGCCTTCACAACACAGCCTTCACAGCCCTGACAACACAGCCTTCACAGCCCTGACAACACAGCCTTCACAGCCCTGACAACACAGCCTTCACAGCCCTGACAACACAGCCTTCACAGCCCTGACAACACAGCCATTACAGCCCTGACAACACTGCCTTCACAGCCCTGACAACACAGCCTTCACAGCCCTGACAACACAGCCTTCACAGCCCTGACAACACAGCCTTTACAGCCCTGACAACACAGCCTTCACAGCCCTGACAACACAGCCTTCACAGCCCTGACAACACAGCCTTCACAGCCCTGACAACACAGCCTTTACAGCCCTGACAACACAGCCTTCACAGTCCTGACAACACAGCCTTCACAGCCCTGACAATACAGCCTTCACAGCCCTGACAACACACCTCACTACGGTTGCTCCAAGGACCTTAACAACAGTGAGTGGATGTCCAAGCGCTGTGAGTGGACATGATTAAATAAAAACGTTTTGTTTGAAAATATCTTGTTTTTCGCTCTTCGGGGATCCTGTGATTGTATTAATGGTAAGACTTGAAATATCCTCTCTCTATTCTATAGCTTAATTTACCCATATCTCATTTACTGTAGTATTGGGCAAGTACATCATTCCTCAATAACTTCAAGAGAAGACTGGGGGTCAGCCTGATGAACCATACTACCCAATAACCCCCCCCCCATGAAGACTGGGGGTCAGCCTGATGAACCAAACTACCCAATAAAGCCCTCCATGAAGACTGGGGGTCAACCTGATGAACCAAACTACCCAATAACCTCCTCCATGAAGACTGGGGGTCAGCCTGATGAACCAAACTACCCAATACCCCTCCATGAAGACTGGGGGTCAACCTGATGAACCAAACTACCCAATAACCCCCTCCATGAAGACTGGGGGTCAACCTGATGAACCAAACTACCCAATACCCCTCCATGAAGACTGGGGGTCAACCTGATTAACCATACTACCCAATAACCCCATCCATGTAGCATAACTCTTGTATAATGAGTGTATCACGTACAGTTATAATGAATATTATTTGTTTAACTGACTGAACACACTCTTTTGTTTGTACTTATATTAATGGTTGTCATATCAGGACTTATGGTCCAACCTGCACTCTGTTTTGACCTGGTTGTTATCTGCACTCTGTCTTGACCTGGTTGTTATCTACACTCTGTTTTGACCTGGTTGTTATCTACACTCTGTTTTGACCTGGTTGTTATCTGCTCTGTTTTGACCTGGTTGTTATCTGCACTCTGTCTTGACCTGGTTGTTATCTGCACTGTTTTGACCAGGTTGTTATCTGCACTGTCTTGACCAGGTTGTTATCTGCACTGTCTTGACCTGGTTGTTATCTGCACTGTTTTGACCAGGTTGTTATCTGCACTGTCTTGACCAGGTTGTTATCTGCACTGTCTTGACCAGGTTGTTATCTGCACTGTTTTGACCAGGTTGTTATCTGCACTGTTTTGACCAGGTTGTTATCTGCACTCTGGTTTTGACCAGGTTGTTATCTGCTCTGGTTTGACCAGGTTGTTATCTGCTCTGGTTTGACCTGGTTGTTATCTGCTCTGTCTTGACCTGGTTGTTATCTGCACTCTGGTTTTGACCAGGTTGTTATCTGCTCTGGTTTTGACCAGGTTGTTATCTGCTCTGGTTTTGACCAGGTTGTTATCTGCACTGTCTTGACCAGGTTGTTATCTGCACTGTCTTGACCAGGTTGTTATCTGCACTGTCTTGACCAGGTTGTTATCTGCACTGTCTTGACCAGGTTGTTATCTGCACTGTCTTGACCAGGTTGTTATCTGCACTCTGTCTTGACCAGGTTGTTATCTGCACTCTGTCTTGACCAGGTTGTTGTCTGCACTGTTTTGACCAGGTTGTTATCTGCACTGTCTTGACCAGGTTGTTATCTGCACTGTCTTGACCAGGTTGTTATCTGCACTGTCTTGACCAGGTTGTTATCTGCACTCTGGTTTGACCAGGTTGTTATCTGCACTGTCTTGACCAGGTTGTTACACTGTTTTTCACTTATTTTCTTTGGTGTGAATAAATAAAACGTACAAGACTTGAAATATCAGCATAATGGAAAGTGACATCCAGCCAGTCAGGGACAGGAGAGTGAGTGACAACCAGCCAGTCAGAGAGTGGAGAGTGAGTGACAACCAGCCAGTCAGAGACAGGAGAGTGAGTGACAACCAGCCAATCAGAGAGAGAAGAGTGAGTGACAACCAGCCAGTCAGAGAGAGGAGGGTGAGTGACAACCAGCCAGTCAGAGAGAGAAGAGTGAGTGACAACCAGCCAGTCAGAGAGAGGAGGGTGAGTGACAACCAGCCAGTCAGAGACAGGAGAGTGAGTGACAACCAGCCAGTCAGAGAGAGAAGAGTGAGTGACAACCAGCCAGTCAGAGAGAGGAGGGTGAGTGACAACCAGCCAGTCAGAGACAGGAGAGTGAGTGACAACCAGCCAGTCAGAGAGAGAAGAGTGAGTGACAACCAGCCAGTCAGAGAGAGGAGGGTGAGTGACAACCAGCCAGTCAGAGACAGGAGAGTGAGTGACAACCAGCCAGTCAGAGACAGGAGAGTGAGTGACAACCAGCCAGTCAGAGACAGGAGAGTGAGTGACAACCAGCCAGTCAGAGAGAGGAGAGTGAGTGACAACCAGCCAGTCAGAGAGAGAAGAGTGAGTGACAACCAGCCAGTCAGAGAGAGGAGGGTGAGTGACAACCAGCCAGTCAGAGACAGGAGAGTGAGTGACAACCAGCCAGTCAGAGACAGGAGAGTGAGTGACAACCAGCCAGTCAGAGAGAGGAGAGTGAGTGACAACCAGCCAGTCAGAGAGAGGAGAGTGAGTGACAACCAGCCAGTCAGAGAGAGGAGAGTGAGTGACAACCAGCCAGTCAGAGAGAGGAGAGTGAGTGACAACCAGCCAGTCAGAGAGAGGAGAGTGAGTGACAACCAGCCAGTCAGAGAGAGGAGAGTGAGTGACAACCAGCCAGTCAGAGAGAGGAGAGTGAGTGACAACCCAGTCAGCCAGTCAGAGAGAGGAGAGTGAGTGACAACCAGCCAGTCAGAGAGAGGAGAGTGAGTGACAACCAGCCAGTCAGAGAGAGGAGAGTGAGTGACAACCAGCCAGTCAGAGAGAGGAGAGTGAGTGACAACCAGCCAGTCAGAGAGAGGAGAGTGAGTGACAACCAGCCAGTCAGAGAGAGGAGAGTGAGTGACAACCAGCCAGTCAGAGAGAGGAGAGTGAGTGACAACCAGCCAGTCAGAGAGAGGAGAGTGAGTGACAACCAGCCAGTCAGAGAGAGGAGAGTGAGTGACAACCAGCCAGTCAGAGAGAGGAGAGTGAGTGACAACCAGCCAGTCAGAGAGAGGAGAGTGAGTGACAACCAGCCAGTCAGAGAGAGGAGAGTGAGTGACAACCAGCCAGTCAGAGAGAGGAGAGTGAGTGACAACCAGCCAGTCAGAGAGAGGAGAGTGAGTGACAACCAGCCAGTCAGAGAGAGGAGAGTGAGTGACAACCAGCCAGTCAGAGAGAGGAGAGTGAGTGACAACCAGCCAGTCAGAGAGAGGAGAGTGAGTGACAACCAGCCAGTCAGAGAGAGGAGAGTGAGTGACAACCAGCCAGTCAGAGAGAGGAGAGTGAGTGACAACCAGCCAGTCAGAGAGAGGAGAGTGAGTGACAACCAGCCAGTCAGAGAGAGGAGAGTGAGTGACAACCAGCCAGTCAGAGAGAGGAGAGTGAGTGACAACCAGCCAGTCAGAGAGAGAGAGTGAGTGACAACCAGCCAGTCAGAGAGAGGAGAGTGAGTGACAACCAGCCAGTCAGAGAGAGGAG
>NC_060186.1:3823435-3888435 GCF_021184085.1 Oncorhynchus gorbuscha
TAGCTTCCGCTCACATTACTCTGTCTCTGTACGCAGCAATATGTTCTTATCGTTTCAAAGAGACATTTCTCAGACTACAGAGTCTGAACTGGTTTACTAGCCATCACTAATTTACGTACCAAATCCTAATTTGGTGTTTACGGAGAAAAGGAGAGGGGAAAAGTCCAGGTACCATATTCACAGCATCTATAATATACACTGACTGGACAAAACATTAGGAACACCTGCTCTTTCCGTGACGTAGACTGACCAGGTGGATCCAGGTGAAAATATATGATCCTTTTGATGTCACCTGTTAAATCCACTTCAATCAGTGTAGATGGAGGAGACGGGTTAAAGAAGGAGTTTTAAGCCTTGAGACAACGGAGACATGGGTTGTGTATGTGAGCCATTCAGAGGGTGAATGGACAAGACACAAGATTTAAGTGCCATTGAACGGGGTATTGTAGTAGGTGCCAGGCGCACCGGTTTGTTTCAAGAACTGCAACGTTGCTGGGTTTTTCATGCTCAACAGTTTACCGTGTGTATCAAGAATAGTCTACCACTCAAAGGACATCCAGACAACTTGACACAACTGTGGGAAGCATTGGAGTCAACATGGGCCAGCATTCATGTGGAACGCTTTCAACACCTTGTAGAGTCCATGCCCCGACGAACTGAGGCTGTTCAGAGGGGCTGTTCAGAGGGGCTGTTCAGAGGGTCTCTTCAGAGGGGCTGTTCAGAGGGGCTGTTCAGAGGGGCTCTTCAGAGGGGCTGTTCAGAGGGGCTGTTCAGAGGGGCTGTTCAGAGGGGCTCTTCAGAGGGGCTGTTCAGAGGGGCTGTTCAGAGGGGCTGTTCAGAGGGGCTGTTCAGAGGGGCTGTTCAGAGGGGCTCTTCAGAGGGGCTGTTCAGAGGGGCTCTTCAGAGGGGCTGTTCAGAGGGGCTCTTCAGAGGGGCTGTTCAGAGGGGCTGTTCAGAGGGGCTCTTCAGAGGGGCTGTTCAGAGGGGCTGTTCAGAGGGGCTCTTCAGAGGGGCTGTTCAGAGGGGCTGTTCAGAGGGGCTGTTCAGAGGGGCTGTTCAGAGGGGCTGTTCAGAGGGGCTGTTCAGAGGGGCTCTTCAGAGGGGCTGTTCAGAGGGGCTGTTCAGAGGGGCTGTTCAGAGGGGCTGTTCAGAGGGGCTGTTCAGAGGGGCTCTTCAGAGGGGCTGTTCAGAGGGGGCTGGTGCAACACAATATTAGGAAGGTGTTCTTAATGTTTGATATACTCAGTGTAGGTCCACCCACACAGACAGCGTGGTGAAGAAGGCACAACATCGCCTCTTCAACCTCAGGAGGCTGAAGAAATTTGGCTTGTCACCCAAAACCCTGACAAACTTCTACAGATGCACAATCGAGAGCATCCTGTCGGGCTGTATCACAGCCTGGTACAGCAACTGCACCGTTCTCAACTGCAAGGCTCTCCAGAGGGTGGTGCGGTCTGCACAACGCATCACCGGGGGCAAATTACCTGCCATCCATGAAACCTACAGCACCCGATGTCACAGGAAGGCCATAAAGATCATCAAGGACAACAACCACCCGAGCCACTGCCTGTTCACCCCACTATCATCTGGAAAGCAAGGTCAGTACAGGTGCATCAAAGCTGGGACCGAGAGACTGAAAAACAGCTTCTATCTCAAGGCCATCAGACTGCTAAACAGCCATCACTAAACACAGGGAGGCTGCTGCCTACATGGAGGCCCAATCACTGGCCACAAGTCAATAACACAGTAGGAAAAAAAAGAGAGTCTATATACATTGTATGCAAAAGGCATGAGGAGGTAGGTGAATAATTACAATTTAGCAGATTAACACTGGAGTGATAAATGATCAGATGGTCATGTACAGGCAGAGATATTGGTGTGCAAAAGAGCAGAAAAGTCAATAAAAAAACAGTATGGGGATGAGGTAGGTAAAATTGGGTGGGCTATTTACCGATAGACTATGTATAGCTGCAGCGATCGGTTAGCTGCTCAGATAGCAGATGTTTGAAGTTAGTGAGGGAGATAAAAGTCTCCAACTTCAGCGATTTTTGCAATTAGTTCCAGTCACAGGCAGCAGAGAAGTGGAACGAAAGGCGGCCAAATGAGGTGTTGGCTTTAGGGATGATCAGTGAGATACACCTGCTGGAGTGCGTGCTACGGGTGGGAGTTGCCATCGTGACCAGTGAACTGAGATGAGGCGGAGCTTTACCTAGCATGGACTTGTAGATGACCTGGAGCCAGTGGGTCTGGTGACGAATATGTAGCGAGGGCCAGCCGACTAGAGCATACAGGTCACAGTGGTGGGTGGTATAAGGTGCTTTAGTAACAAAACGGATGGCACTGTGATAAACTGCATCCAGTTTGCTGAGTAGAGTGTTGGAAGCTATTTTGTAGATGACGTTGCCGAAGTCGAGGATCGGTAGGATAGAAGGAGGCTTTGTTGCGAAATAGAAAGCCGGCTCTAGATTTGATTTTAGATTGGAGATGTTTGATATGAGTCTGGAAGGAGAGTTTACAGTCTAGCCAGACACCTAGGTACTTATAGATGTCCACATATTCTAGGTCGGAACCATCCAGGGTGGTGATGCTAGTCGGGCGTGCGGGTGCAGGCAGCGAACGGTTGAAAAGCATGCATTTGGTTTTACTAGCGTTTACATTATATCTTACATTACTCATATCATGTCTATACTGTATTTTATACCATCTACTGCACCTTGTCTATATCATGTCTATACTGTACATTATACCATCTACTGCACCTTGTCTATATCATGTCTATACTGTACATTATACCATCTACTGCACCTTGTCTATATCATGTCTATACTGTACATTATACCATCTACTGCACCTTGTCTATATCATGTCTATACTGTACCATCTATACCATCTACTGCACCTTGCCGATGCCACTCAGTCATCACTCATCCATATATTTATATATATACTGTACCATCTATACCATCTACTGCATCTCATATGTATATACTGTACCATCTATACCATCTACTGCACCTTGCCGATGCCACTCAGTCATCACTCATCCATATATTTATATATATACTGTACCATCTATACCATCTACTGCATCTCATATGTATATACTGTACCATCTATACCATCTACTGCATCTCATATGTATATACTGTACCATCTATACCATCTACTGCATCTCATATGTATATACTGTACCATCTATACCATCTACTGCATCTCATATGTATATACTGTACCATCTATACCATCTACTGCATCTCATATGTATATACTGTACCATCTATACCATCTACTCATCTCATATATATATACTGTACCATCTATACCATCTACTCATCTCATATATATATACTGTACCATCTATACCATCTAATGCATCTCATATGTATATACTGTCCTCTATACCATCTACTGCATCTCATATGTATATACTGTCCTCTATACCATCTACTGCATCTCATATGTATATACTGTACCATCTATACCATCTACTGCATCTCATATGTATATACTGTACCATCTATACCATCTACTGCACCTTGTCTATATCATGTCTATACTGTACATTATACCATCTACTGCACCTTGCCGATGCCTCTCAGCCATCACTAATCCATATATTTATATCTACATATTCTCATTCACCCCTTTAGATGTGTGTGTATGAGGTAGTTGGTGGGGAATTGTTATATTACTTGTTAGATATTACTGCACTCGCATTAACTTCTACTAACCACGTGTATGTGACCAATGAAATTAGATTTGAAGATTTGCACAAATGTGTTATGTGCATGAATCTCCAACTAGGCTTCAGTCCAAAGCAATTCAACAGTAGTTACCCGGTGGATGGTTGTGTAGAAACAGTAAGCCCTCTGTTTAAAGCAGCGACAACATGAATGAGATGTACAACGTGGGCACTATACTGAAGCAGCAGTCAGGAGATAAACACACTCACACAGGCCTTGTGACAGAGATGTACCACCCATCTGTTGAGCTGAGTTACTTGTTGAACTGAGTTACTCCAGGCCTTGTGACAGAGATGTACCACCCATCTGTTGAGCTGAGTTACTCCAGGCCTTGTGACAGAGATGTATCACCCATGTGTTGAGCTGAGCTACTCCAGGCCTTGTGACAGAGATGTATCACCCATGTGGTGAGCTGAGCTACTTGTTGAACTGAGTTACTCCAGGCCTTGTGACAGAGATGTACCACCCATCTGTTGAACTGAGTTACTGTTGAACTGAGTTACTCCAGGCCTTGTGACAGAGATGTACCACCCATCTGTTGAACTGAGTTACTGTTGAACTGAGTTACTCCAGGCCTTGTGACAGAGATGTACCACCCATCTGTTGAACTGAGTTACTCCAGGCCTTGTGACAGAGATGTACCACCCATCTGTTGAACTGAGTTACTGTTGAACTGAGTTACTCCAGGCCTTGTGACAGAGATGTACCACCCATCTGTTGAACTGAGTTACTCCAGGCCTTGTGACAGAGATGTACCACCCATCTGTTGAACTGAGTTACTGTTGAACTGAGTTACTCCAGGCCTTGTGACAGAGATGTACCACCCATCTGTTGAACTGAGTTACTGTTGAGCTGATTTACTCCAGACCTTGTGACAGAGATGTACCACCCATTTGTTGAACTGAGTTACTGTTGAGCTGATTTACTCCAGGCCTTGTGACAGAGATGTACCACCCATCTGTTGAACTGAGTTACCCCAGTGCATGTGAGCAGAGCAGTGCACGATGGAGACTCAGCAGGGCCCACTCCTAACTACTAACCATGATGCACTGCTCTGTGTGTGAGATTTATTTCTCTTTATTCCTTACAAGTCATACTCTCTCTCTCACAGAGAAGGAACAAAAATAGGAACGGGCCACGAAACCAGACTTTTGCAAAGGTCCACCAACTGGAACTTTAAAAGAGGAGAGAGCCACGAAAGACAGACATTTCGTCATTAATCACAAAAAAAATCCCCCGACTGTCGAAACATTTTTTATTCGTTTGGCACAGCAGACACGATCTGTTC
The DNA here is from genome assembly GCF_021184085.1 of Oncorhynchus gorbuscha. Lineage (NCBI taxonomy): Eukaryota > Metazoa > Chordata > Actinopteri > Salmoniformes > Salmonidae > Oncorhynchus > Oncorhynchus gorbuscha. Next base: position 3,828,467 of record NC_060186.1, read on the forward strand.
CTGTCTTCCACCCTCGGAAACAGGGAAGGAGGGAAGACGGTCCCGCTCTACATAGTTCCTGGGAAGGTAATGAGAGGAACTGAATGATACTCAGCCTGTCAGGTTGGTGGACACACACACACCATGGAGTCTGATGTGGGCAGCGACAGGAGATCTGTCACTATGGGTGGCCCCTTTAAAGGCTCTGATGAGTTCATTACAGTATGTTTAGGCAGTGTGAGTGTGTGTGTGCGAGTGTGTGTGGCCCAGGCCTAATTGGCTAGTATTCATTATCATTTACAGAACCCCCCCCCATCCATCCAGCACACACCAGGGTTGCACCACCTCCACAGTCCTGCCTGGCCAATTACAGAGGGGAAAACCATGGACAGGTCTCTACCACTGACAGCACTCAGAACTTATAATGAGGCCCTGCTCAGCGGTGTGTGTGTGTGTGTGTGTGTGTGTGTGTGTGTGTGTGTGTGTGTGTGTGTGTGTGTGTGTGTGTGTGTGTGTGTGTGTGTGTGTGTGTGTGTGTGTGTGTGTGTGTGTGTGTGTGTGTGTGTGTGTGTGTGTGTGTGTGTGTGTGTGTGTGTGTGTGTGTGTGTGTGTGTGTAGCAAGTGGAGAAGCAAGCAACCCTCTGATTTTTAAAGGCCTTTCCAGTGTTCATATTGCTGACAGATGGACAGGCCAGAGAACAGCTCAATACCTTACGGCTCAGAGTCACACAGTGTTCATATTGCTGACAGATGGACATGCCAGAGAACAGCTCAATACCTTACGGCTCAGTCACACAGTGTTCATATTGCTGACAGATGGACAGGCCAGAGAACAGCTCAATACCTGACGGCTCAGTCACTCAGTGTTCATATTGCTGACAGATGGACATGCCAGAGAACAGCTCAATACCTGACGGCTCAGTCACTCAGTGTTCATATTGCTGACAGATGGACATGCCAGAGAACAGCTCAATACCTTACGGCTCAGAGTCACACAGTGTTCATATTGCTGACAGATGGACATGCCAGAGAACAGCTTACGGCTCAGAGTCACAGAGTGTTCATATTGCTGACAGATGGACATGCCAGAGAACAGCTCAATACCTTACGGCTCAGAGTCACAGAGTGTTCATATTGCTGACAGATGGACATGCCAGAGAACAGCTCAATACCTTACGGCTCAGAGTCACAGAGTGTTCATATTGCTGACAGATGGACAGGCCAGAGAACAGCTCAATACCTTACGGCTCAGAGTCAGAGTGTTCATATTGCTGACAGATGGACATGCCAGAGAACAGCTCAATACCTTACGGCTCAGAGTCACAGAGTGTAGTCGTGATCGATATACCTTACATGCACTGTAGTCTACAGCATCATCTCTGAAGAGAACTCTAGGCTGTGTTTCAGATGGCAGGGACTATAGGGCTCTGGTCAAAAGTAGTGCACTACGTAGGGCATACAGTAGGGCGCCATTAGAGATGCAAAACCACGGAAACCCTCACAGTGAGTCAGTCTGCCTCAGGCTGTTCCAGCCTGCTACAAAGCCTTTCCTCCAGGCTGTTCTGACACACAGGCCCCAGTGTAAACTGAGACACACAGACACCTAATCTCACTCCTCTCTACCACACTCCTGATGGAAGATACAAGGAAGAAACCATTTGACAATCCACAGGATTGATTCGTCTTAAAGCCACAATTTGTCAGACTAAATTTCAGAACTTGTAAATGTCTCAATGGAGTATGTCCAACCATTACTAATCTTTTTGGACAGAAAATGTGGAGTAATTTCTTCCAGGGAATTTCCCCAAGTCTTTATCCCTAAAGAGAGTATTTTCACGATTTCGTACTGTGTTCCAAATCGCATTATATTCCCTATACGGTGCACTACTTTTGAACAGGGCCCATAGGGTTCTGTTGAAAAGTAGTGCACTACGTAGCGAATATGGAGCCATTTGGGATACCGGTCTGAATCATTTGAGCAGGGCTTGTGTCTCCTCTTTCAGAATATCTAAAGAACGTGATGGATATGTTATGTGATGGATATGTTATGTGATAGATACGTTATGTGATAGATACGTTATGTGATGGATATGTTATGTGGTATGTGATGGATACGATATGTGATGGATACGATATGTGATGGATACGTTATGTGGTATGTGATGGATATGTTATGTGATGGATATGTTATGTGATGGATATGTTATGTGATGGATACGTTATGTGATGGATATGTTATGTGATGGATATGTTATGTGATGGATACGTTATGTGATGGATACGTTATGTGATGGATATGTTATGTGATGGATATGTTATGTGATGGATATGTTATGTGATGGATATGTTATGTGATGGATACGTTATGTGATGGATACGTTATGTGATGGATATGTTATGTGATGGATATGTTATGTGATGGATATGTTATGTGATGGATATGTTATGTGATGGATATGTTATGTGATGGATACGTTATGTGGTGGATACGTTATGTGATGGATGCGCTATGTGATGGATGCGCTATGTGATGGATGCGCTATGTGATGGATACGTTATGTGATGGATGCGCTATGTGATGGATACGTTATGTAGGATGTGATGGATATGTTATGTGGGATGTGATGGATACGTTATGTGGGATGTGATGGATACGTTATGTGGGATGTGATGGATATGTTATGTGGGATGTGATGGATACATTATGTGATGGATACGTTATGTGATGGATACGCTATGTGATGGATACGTTATGTGATGGATGCGCTATGTGATGGATACGTTATGTAGGATGTGATGGATATGTTATGTGGGATGTGATGGATACATTATGTGATGGATACGTTATGTGATGGATACGCTATGTGATGGATACGTTATGTGATGGATGCGCTATGTGATGGATACGTTATGTGATGGATGCGCTATGTGATGGATACGTTATGTAGGATGTGATGGATATGTTATGTGGGATGTGATGGATACGTTATGTGGGATGTGATGGATACGTTATGTGGGATGTGATGGATACGTTATGTGGGATGTGATGGATACGTTATGTGATGGATACGATATGTAATGGATATGTTATGTGAGATGTGATGGATACGTTATGTGATGGATACGTTATGTGATGGATATGTTATGTGGGATGTGATGGATACGTTATGTGATGGATACGATATGTGATGGATATGTTATGTGGGATGTGATGGATACGTTATGTGATGGATACGATATGTGATGGATATGTTATGTGAGATGTGATGGATACGTTATGTGATGGATACGTTATGTGATGGTTATGTTATGTGGGATGTGATGGATACGTTATGTGATGGATATGTTATGTGATGGTTATGTTATGTGGGATGTGATGGATATGTTATGTGGGATGTGATGGATATGTTATGTGATGGAGTGATGGATGCATTATGTGACTTCAGAGACAAGCCCTTTTAACCAAAGGGGGGGGTGAAAAGAGAAGCCCTATTCACCAAAGGCAGACTCATTACAATAAATAAAATAAACAATCCCCACCAACATTATACACATACAGAGCACTCACATGTTCAGCCTGAAGTGTTCTGCCCAGTTCTACTGTATAACCCAGAATGCACTGTTCTGCCTAGTTCTACTGTATAACCCAGAATGCACTGTTCTGCCTAGTTCTACTGTATAACCCAGAATTAACTGTTCTGCCTAGTTCTACTGTATAACCCAGAATGAATTGTTCTGCCTAGTTCTACTGTATAACCCAGAATGCACTGTTCTGCCTAGTTCTACTGTATAACCCAGAATTAACTGTTCTGCCTAGTTCTACTGTATAACCCAGAATGAATGGTTCTTCTTAGTTCTACTGTATAACCCATAATTAACTGTTCTGCCTAGTTCTACTGTATAACCCAGAATTAACTGTTCTGCCTAGTTCTACTGTATAACCCAGAATTAACTGTTCTACCTAGTTCTACTGCATAACCCAGAATGAATGGTTCTGCCTAGTTCTACTGTATAACCCAGAAGAGAAGCAAAATGTTTTTTATATCACATTGTGAGGAAGATATCTTTGCGCAGTAACTGCCTTCAACAAACACAGTGTGTATAATTAGACCCTAATTAACAGCTATAGTCCCAAAGCAAAATATGCTAAATATGTGTCATCACATTCAAAAGCACAGCAGTGCTTTATACAGGTCAGATTATACAGTACTATTTATCTATTCTATACAGGTCAGATTATATAGTACTATTTATCTATTTAATACAGGTCAGATTATACAGTACTATTTATCTATTCTATACAAGTCAGATTATACAGTATTAATAATCTATTCTATACAGGTCAGATTATACAGCATTAATAATCTATTCTATACAGGTCAGATTATACAGTATTAATAATCTATTCTATACAGGTCAGATTATATAGTACTATTTATCTATTTAATACAGGTCAGATTATACAGTACTATTTATCTATTCTATACAAGTCAGATTATACAGTACTATTTATCTATTCTATACAGGTCAGATTATACAGTACTATTTATCTATTCTATACAGGTCAGATTATACAGTATTAATAATCTATTCTATACAGGTCAGATTATACAGCATTAATAATCTATTCTATACAGGTCAGATTATACAGTACTATTTATCTATTTAATACAGGTCAGATTATACAGTACTATTTATCTATTTAATACAGGTCAGATTATACAGTACTATTTATCTATTCTATACAGGTCAGATTATACAGCATTAATAATCTATTCTATACAGGTCAGATTATACAGTACTATTTATCTATTCTATACAGGTCAGATTATACAGTACTATTTATCTATTCTATACAGGTCAGATTATACAGCATTAATAATCTATTCTATACAGGTCAGATTATACAGTACTATTTATCTATTCTATACAGGTCAGATTATACAGCATTAATAATCTATTCTATACAGGTCAGATTATACAGTACTATTTATCTATTTATCTATTCTATACAAGTCAGATTATACAGCATTAATAATCTATTCTATACAGGTCAGATTATACAGCATTAATCATCTATTCTATACAGGTCAGATTATACAGCATTAATAATCTATTCTATACAGGTCAGATTATACAGCATTATTAATCTATTCTATACAGGTCAGATTATACAGCATTAATCATCTATTCTATACAGGTCAGATTATACAGCATTAATCATCTATTCTATACAGGTCAGATTATACAGCATTATTAATCTATTCTATACAGGTCAGATTATACAGCATTATTAAGTGGTCCTGTAGCTCAGTTGGTAGAGCATGGTGCTTGTAACGCCAGGGTAGTGGGTTCGATCCCCGGGACCACCCATACGTAGAATGTATGCACACATGACTGTAAGTCGCTTTGGATAAAAGCGTCTGCTAAATGGCATATATTATTATTATATTATTATTATTATATATTATATTATTATTATTATTAATCTATTCTATACAGGTCAGATTATACAGCATTAATCATCTATTCTATACAGGTCAGATTATACAGCATTAATCATCTATTCTATACAGGTCAGATTATACAGCATTAATCATCTATTCTATACAGGTCAGATTATACAGCATTAATAATCTATTCTATACAGCTCAAATTATACAGCATTAATAATATATTCTATACAGGTCAGATTATACAGCATTAATAATATATTCTATACAGGTCAGATTATACAGTCCTCATAAACAGCAGACTCCTACAGGGATAAAAGAAGCGAAGAGCAGAAGTTGATAAAAATAGACAATTGCAATGTGTTGTCAGCTGATACATTGGGTCCAGATGAAACGTGTCAGGTTGTTGTTGAGATGAAGCGGTGAGGAACATCTAGGACTGGCTCCACGCCCCCGCTTTGTCTTTCCACGGCCTCCTTCAAATTATTTCTGCCGCTTTCCAAAAGTCACATGAAAAGCTTCTAGAAGTAAATCAGGCGGGAACGTAGCGAGGCTAAAACAAGTGAAATAACAAGCTGGTTTGATGTTTCAAAAGGCAGTGAAAGGTGGGTTTTGTTCAAGACAGACACACGTAGAAAGCAGCAGAATAAGGGATACAGGGAGCTACGATGTAGATCCACCACAGGAGAAGAGCATGGAGAGATTAAATGGATACACCTGACAGTTGGTTAAACAAGGACTGGAGACACTCTAGTATTGTAAAGTGTCTAGTATTGTCTAGTATGGTATAGTGTCTAGTATTGTCTAGTATTGTATAGTGTCTAGTATTGTATAGTATTGTATAGTGTCTAGTATTGTATAGTGTCTAGTATTGTATAGTGTCTAGTATTGTCTAGTATTGTATAGTGTCTAGTATTGTCTAGTATTGTATAGTGTCTAGTATTGTCTAGTATTGTATAGTGTCTAGTATTGTATAGTGTCTAGTATTGTATAGTGTCTAGTATTGTATAGTGTCTAGTATTGTCTAGTATTGTATAGTATCTAGTATTGTATAGTGTCTAGTATTGTCTAGTATTGTATAGTATCTATTATTGTCTAGTATTGTATAGTATCTAGTATTGTCTAGTATTGTATAGTGTCTAGTATTGTATAGTGTCTAGTATTGTATAGTGTCTAGTATTGTCTAGTATTGTATAGTATCTAGTATTGTATAGTGTCTAGTATTGTATAGTATTGTATAGTATCTAGTATTGTATAGTGTCTAGTATTGTCTAGTACTGTATAGTATCTAGTAATGTATAGTGCCTAGTATTGTATAGTGTCTAGTATTGTATAGTATTGTATAGTGTCTAATATTGTATAGTATCGAGTATTACATAGTGTCTAGTATTGTATAGTGTCTAGTATTGTATAGTGTCTAGTATTGTCTAGTATTGTATAGTATCTAGTATTGTATAGTGTCTAGTATTGTCTAGTATTGTATAGTATCTAGTATTGTCTAGTATTGTATAGTATCTAGTAATGTATAGTGTCTAGTATTGTATAGTGTCTAGTATTGTATAGTAGTGTATAGTGTCTAGTATTGTATAGTGTCTAGTATTGTATAGTGTCTAGTATTGTCTAGTATTGTATAGTATCTAGTATTGTATAGTGTCTAGTATTGTATAGTATCTAGTATTGTATAGTGTCTAGTATTGTCTAGTATTGTATAGTATCTAGTATTGTATAGTGTCTAGTATTGTATAGTGTCTAGTATTGTATAGTGTCTAGTATTGTCTAGTATTGTATAGTATCTAGTATTGTATAGTGTCTAGTATTGTCTAGTATTGTATAGTATCTAGTATTGTATAGTGTCTAGTATTGTATAGTTTCTAGTATTGTATAGTATTACATAGTGTCTAATATTGTATAGTGTCTAGTATTGTCTAGTATTGTATAGTATCTAGTATTGTATAGTGTCTAGTATTGTCTAGTATTGTATAGTATCTAGTAATGTATAGTGTCTAGTATTGTATAGTGTCTAGTATTGTATAGTATTGTATAGTGTCTAATATTGTATAGTATCGAGTATTACATAGTGTCTAGTATTGTATAGTGTCTAGTATTATGTATTGTCTAGTATTGTATAGTATCTAGTATTGTATAGTGTCTAGTATTGTCTAGTATTGTATAGTATCTAGTATTGTATAGTGTCTAGTATTGTCTAGTATTGTATAGTATCTAGTAATGTATAGTGTCTAGTATTGTATAGTGTCTAGTATTGTATAGTGTCTAGTATTGTATAGTATTGTATAGTGTCTAATATTGTATAGTATCGAGTATTACATAGTGTCTAGTATTGTATAGTGTCTAGTATTGTATAGTGTCTGGTATTGTATAGTGTCTAGTATTGTCTAGTATTGTATAGTATCTAGTATTGTATAGTGCCTAGTATTGTATAGTGTCGAGTATTGTATAGTGTCTAGTATTACATAGTGTCTAGTATTGTATAGTGTCTAGTACTGTATAGTGTCTAGTATTGTATAGTGTCTGGTATTATATAGTGTCTAGTATTTTATAGTGTCTACCATCAGGTCTAGTATTGTCTAGTGTCTAGTATTGTATAGTGTCTAGTATTGTATAGTATCTAGTATTGTATAGTACCTAGTATTGTATAGTGTCTAGTATTGTATAGTGTCTAGTATTGTCTAGTGTCTAGTATTGTCTAGTATTGTATAGTATCTAGTATTGTATAGTGTCTAGTATTGTATAGTATCTAGTATTGTATAGTGTCTAGTATTGTATAGTATCTAGTATTGTATAGTGTCTAGTATTGTATAGTGTCTAGTATCGTATAGTGTCTAGTATTGTCTAGTATTGTCTAGTATTGTCTAGTATCTAGTATTACATAGTGTCTAGTATTGTATAGTGTCTAGTATTGTATAGTGTCTAGTATTGTATAGTATTGTATAGTGTCTAGTATTGTATAGTGTCTAGTATTGTATAGTGTCTAGTATTGTATAGTGTCTAGTATAGTATTGTATAGTGTCTAGTCTAGTATTGTATAGTGTCTAGTATTTACATTACATTTAGTCATTTAGTGTCTAGTCTTATTGTAGAGTGTCTAGTATTGTATAGTGTTAGTATTGTATAGTGTCTAGTATTGTATAGTGTCTAGTATTGTATAGTGTCTAGTATTGTATAGTATTGTATAGTATTGTATAGTGTCTAGTATTGTATAGTGTCTAGTATTGTCTAGTATTGTATAGTGTCTAGTGTCTAGTATTGTATAGTGTCTAGTATTGTATAGTGTCTAGTATTGTATAGTGTCTAGTATTGTATATTATTGTATAGTGTCTAGTAGTATAGTGTCTAGTGTCTAGTATTGTATAGTGTCTAGTATTGTATAGTGTCTAGTATAGTGTCTAGTATTGTATAGTGTCTAGTATTGTATAGTGTCTAGTATTGTATAGTGTCTAGTATTGTATAGTGTCTAGTATTGTATAGTGTCTAGTATTGTATAGTGTCTAGTATTGTATAGTGTCTAGTATTGTATAGTGTCTAGTATTGTCTAGTATTGTCTATAGTGTCTAGTATTGTCTTATCCATAGTGTCTAGTATTGTATAGTGTCTAGTATTGTATAGTGTCTAGTATTGTATAGTGTCTAGTATTGTATAGTTTCTAGTATTGTATAGTGTCTGGTATTGTCTAGTATAGTGTCTAGTATTGTATAGTGTCTAGTATTGTCTAGTATTGTATAGTGTCTAGTGTCTAGTATTGTATAGTGTCTAGTATTGTATAGTGTCTAGTATTGTATAGTGTCTAGTATTGTATAGTGTCTAGTATTGTATAGTGTCTAGTATTGTATAGTTTCTAGTATTGTATAGTGTCTGGTATTGTCTAGTATAGTGTCTAGTATTGTATAGTGTCTAGTATTGTATAGTGTCTGGTATTGTATAGTGTCTGTATTGTCTAGTATAGTGTCTAGTATTGTATAGTGTCTAGTATTGTATAGTGTCTAGTATTGTATAGTGTCTAGTATTGTATAGTGTCTAGTATTGTATAGTGTCTAGTATTGTATAGTGTCTAGTATAGTGTCTAGTATTGTATAGTATCTAGTATTGTATAGTGTCTAGTATTGTCTAGTATAGTAGTGTCTAGTATTGTATAGTGTCTAGTATTGTATAGTGTCTAGTATTGTATAGTGTCTAGTATTGTATAGTGTCTAGTATTGTATAGTTTCTAGTATTGTATAGTGTCTGGTATTGTCTAGTATAGTGTCTAGTATTGTATAGTGTCTAGTATTGTATAGTGTCTGGTATTGTATAGTGTCTGGTATTGTCTAGTATAGTGTCTAGTATTGTATAGTGTCTAGTATTGTATAGTGTCTGGTATTGTCTAGTGTCTGGTATTGTCTAGTATAGTGTCTAGTATTGTATAGTGTCTAGTATTGTATAGTTTCTACCATCATCGTCTACAACACCCAGAACCAAGCACCTAAGTATGTCTGTATCCACTACTGAACAACACAAGGTGTAGCTTTCTTCCCCCATACAAGTAAAACAGGAGAGTCTCCATTTCAACAGCAAATAAAACTCAGTCACATCAAATGTGAATGTCTGTCTGTTCGTCAGTAGTACCCGTCTCATCTTAACTGCCATTAGAAGTAACACTCTGGCTTTAGATAACCTCAATGTGACAATGCTGAGAAGTTGCAGGGAGGCGTTGATCTTGCCAGTAACACTGACAGATTGGTGTCAGGTTGCTGAGAGTTTAACACACTAACACAGGGCCACAACTCCTCATCACCTCTCAGAGTTACAGTTCCTCATCACCTGAGAGTTTAACACAGAGTTACAGTTCCTCATCACCTGAGAGTTTAACACAGAGTTACAGTTCCTCATCACCTGAGAGTTTAACACAGAGTTACAGTTCCTCATCACCTCTCAGAGTTACAGTTCCTCATCACCTGAGAGTTTAACACAGAGTTACAGTTCCTCATCACCTGAGAGTTTAACACAGAGTTACAGTTCCTCATCACCTGAGAGTTTAACACAGAGTTACAGTTCCTCATCACCTGAGAGTTTAACACAGAGTTACAGTTCCTCATCACCTGAGGGTTTAACACAGAGTTACAGTTCCTCATCACCTGAGAGTTTAACACAGAGTTACAGTTCCTCATCACCTCTCAGAGTTACAGTTCCTCATCACCTCTCAGAGTTACAGTTCCTCATCACCTCTCAGAGTTACAGTTCCTCATCACCTCTCAGAGTTACAGTTCCTCATCACCTCTCAGAGTTACAGTTCCTCATCACCTCTCAGAGTTACAGTTCCTCATCACCTCTCAGAGTTACAGTTCCTCATCACCTCTCAGAGTTACAGTTCCTCATCACCTGAGGGTTTAACACAGAGTTACAGTTCCTCATCACCTCTCAGAGTTACAGGTCCTCATCACCTGAGGATTTAACACAGAGTTACAGTTCCTCATCACCTCTCAGAGTTACAGTTCCTCATCACCTCTCAGAGTTACAGTTCCTCATCACCTCTCAGGGTTACAGTTCTTCATCACCTGAGGGTTTAACACAGATTTGCAGTTCCTCATCACCTCTCAGAGTCACAGTTCCTCATCACCTGAGGGTTTAACACAGTTACAGTTCCTCATCACCTGAGAGTTTAACACAGAGTTACAGTTCCTCATCACCTGAGAGTTTAACACAGAGTTACAGTTCCTCATCACCTGAGAGTTTAACACAGAGTTACAGTTCCTCATCACCTCTCAGAGTTGCAGTTCCTCATCACCTCTCAGAGTTACAGTTCCTCATCACCTGAGGGTTTAACACAGAGTTATAGTTCCTCATCACCTCTCAGGGTTACAGTTCTTCATCACCTGAGGGTTTAACACAGATTTGCAGTTCCTCATCACCTCTCAGAGTCACAGTTCCTCATCACCTGAGGGTTTAACACAGAGTTATAGTTCCTCATCACCTCTCAGAGTTACAGTTCCTCATCACCTGAGAGTTTAACACAGAGTTACAGTTCCTCATCACCTGAGAGTTTAACACAGAGTTACATTTCCTCATCACCTCTCAGAGTTACAGTTCCTCATCACCTCTCAGAGTCACAGTTCCTCATCACCTGAGGGTTTAACACAGAGTTATAGTTCCTCATCACCTCTCAGAGTTACAGTTCCTCATCACCTGAGAGTTTAACACAGAGTTACAGTTCCTCATCACCTGAGAGTTTAACACAGAGTTACAGTTCCTCATCACCTGAGGATTTAACACAGATTTGCAGTTCCTCATCACCTCTCAGAGTTACAGTTCCTCATCACCTGAGAGTTTAACACAGAGTTACAGTTCCTCATCACCTCTCAGGGTTACAGTTCCTCATCACCTTAGAGTTTAACACAGGGTTACAGTTCCTCATCACCTCTCTCTTTCTCCAAGGTCCACACATAACTATGTTTTAGTGGAGAGGGTGAAGAATGGATGAAGTCAGAGAGAGAGAAACATGGCATCTCAGAGAGAGAGAGAGACATGGCATCTCAGAGAGAGAGATACATGGCATCTCAGAGAGAGAGACATGGCATCTCAGAGAGAGAGAGAGAAAGACATGGCATCTCAGAGAGAGAGAGAGAGAGAGCGAGAGAGAGATGGCATCTCAGAGAGAGAGAGAGAGAGAGAAAGACATGGCATCTCAGAGAGAGAGAGAAAAAGACATGGCATCTCAGAGAGAGAGAGAGAGATGGCATCTCAGAGAGAGAGAGAGGGAGAGAGAGAGAGATATGGCATCTCAGAGAGAGAGAGAGAGAGATGGCATCTCAGAGAGAGAGAGAGAGAGAGCCCAGGGAGGGTGACTGATGCTGAACTGCTCTTTGCCTTTTAGCCAGGAGGGGTAAGAGGAGGGGTAAGAGGAGGGGTAACAGGAGGTGTAACAGGAGGGGTAACAGGAGGGGTAAGAGGAGTGGTAACAGGATGGGTAAGAGGAGGTGTATCAGGAGGGGTAAGACAAGGGCAACAACACACATCATACATGCCAACCTATAATGATAACAATAACAGACCATAAGACTACGGCCGTTTTCATAATGCTACAGCAGATTTAATTCAGGATGTATGTGTGCTCTGGGCTTGATGCTGGACAACGGGTCCAATACACCTGGTCATCAGTTACTTCAATATGACTATTATGAGTCCCTGATATGTTCTGTTTCTTTGTGCTGCCATACAACTGGAATGAGGTCAGGGAAACTGCCCAAAGCTCTTTGCTCTAAGAGAGCAGAAAGAAAGAAAGAAATAGAGAGGGAGAGCGAGAGCCACAGAACCGTGTCTGTGATAAGACTGACAACTCTGCAGGCTAGATCAGCTTTAACACCCTATAGGCTACTGGCAGCCATCTTGTAAAAGCTTGAGAAACTTCCAGAGGATGCTTTGGAAGTGATGGAGGATTCCGGAACACTACAACACTGGCTGCTCTCCATTTCTAACAGACAACTACATCCACTTTACAGCCATTTTAACAGACAAGTACAGCCAAGTACAGGCACTTTAAGGCAATACTATCAGACATGAGCTCTATAAATATTCTCATCCACTAACAGGTTGTGAGAGGAGTGCTAGGGGAAAACGCAGAACTCCTCCTGTAAATGTTTGAGACAGCTTTCTAGTTTTCCATTTTCTGAATGTGTGGTACTGGATGAAACTAAACCCATACTGATGAAGTAGGTGCTTCTGTTCCAAACTAGAGATGCATCTCTTTTCTGAGACCACTGACTGCTCTTTTTCATGGTCCTTCTGGACAGATATCTGTCATGGTCCTTCTGGACAGATATTTTTCATGGCCCTTCTGGACAGACATTTGTCATGGCCCTTCGGGACAGATATTTTTCATGGCCCTTCGGGACAGACATTTGTCATGGTCCTTCTGGACAGATATTTGTCATGGTCCTTCTGGACAGATATTTTTAATGGCCCTTCTGGACAGATATTTGTCATGGTCCTTCTGGACAGATATTTTTCATGGCCCTTTTGGACAGATATTTGTCATGGTCCTTCTGGACAGATATTTTTCATGGCCCTTCTGGACAGATATTTGTCATGGTCCTTCTGGACAGATATTTTTCATGGTCCTTCGGGACAGATATTTGTCATGGTCCTTGGAGAGATAGTAACAATAGTCCCTGGACATGATCAGTAGGGACAGAGTGTAGTTGGTAGCCTCTAGAGATAAGGAATCTACTGAGGAGCTCAACCTGGTCTAGACAGCAGCTTTACGGAGGTATGCTTTCGTCCCTGCTCTCTTCTGGCTTTGGCCTTAGCAGTTAGCCAGTCCTCTGTCCCTTCAGAAGTTCTCTATTGGCCTTAGCAGTTAGCCAGTCCGCTGTCTCTTCAGAAGTTCTCTATTGGCCTTAGCAGTTAGCCAGTCCTCTGTCTCTTCAGAAGTTCTCTATTGGCCTTAGCAGTTAGCCAGTCCTCTGTCCCTTCAGAAGTTCTCTATTGGCCTTAGCAGTTAGCCAGTCCTCTGTCCCTTCAGAAGTTCTCTATTGGCCTTAGCAGTTAGCCAGTCCGCTGTCTCTTCAGAAGTTCTCTATTGGCCTTAGCAGTTAGCCAGTCCTCTGTCTCTTCAGAAGTTCTCTATTGGCCTTAGCAGTTAGCCAGTCCGCTGTCTCTTCAGAAGTTCTCTATTGGCCTTAGCAGTTAGCCAGTCCGCTGTCTCTTCAGAAGTTCTCTATTGGCCTTAGCAGTTAGCCAGTCCGCTGTCTCTTCAGAAGTTCTCTATTGGCATTAGCAGTTAGCCAGTCCGCTGTCTCTTCCGAAGTTCTCTATTGGCCTTAGCAGTTAGCCAGTCCGCTGTCTCTTCAGAAGTTCTCTATTGGCCTTAGCAGTTAGCCAGTCCTCTGTTCCTTCAGAAGTTCCCTATTGGCCTTATCAGTAAATGGTGTGGTGGTAGACGGCATCTACAGGTTTCAGAGTAGTGGCTGCTACAATCTGGTAAATGGTGCTGTGGTAGAAGGCATCTACAGGTTTCAGAGTAGTGGCTGCTACAATCTGGTAAATGGTGCTGTGGTAGAAGGCATCTACAGGTTTCAGAGTAGTGGCTGCTACAATCTGGTAAATGGTGCTGTGGTAGAAGGCATCTACAGGTTTCAGAGTAGTGGCTGCTACAATCTGGTAAATGGTGCTGTGGTAGAAGGCATCTACAGGTTTAAGAGTAGTGGCTGCTACAATCTGGTAAATGGTGCTGTGGTAGAAGGCATCTACAGGTTTAAGAGAAGTAGCTGCTGCAATCTGGTAAAGGGTGTCACCATAGTCAAGAACTGTCTGGAAAGTCGACTGTACATTCTGCTTTCTGCTATTTAGGAAGAGGTAAGATCGATAATAAAATAAATAAGCCCATATTAAATGTTTGCTTTTTTTACCTTGATCCGTTCGATTTTTAAAACTTTACATTTCTGTCAATACAAATGCCCAGATATTTATAGGGCGAACCAGATCGATAAGAGACCCATGTAAGGAATAAATATGAGGTGAAACATTTTTTTTGCGAGAATTACAGAGCATAGATTTAGTCTTGCCCGCATTAAATTGTTTTATAGCAACCAGGGCTTTCTGTTAGGTAACAAGGTCAGATTGAAGATATAACAACCAGGGCTTTCTGTTAGCTAACAAGGTCAGATTGAAGATCTACCAACCAGGGCTTTCTGTTAGGTAACAAGGTCAGATTGAAGATCTACCAACCAGAGCTTTCTGTTAGGAAACAAGATCAGATTGAAGATCTACCAACCAGGGCTTTCTGTTAGGTAACAAGGTCAGATTGTAGATCTACCAACCAGGGCTTTCTATTAGGTAACAAGGTCAGATTGAAGATCTACCAACCAGGGCTTTCTGTTCGGTAACAAGGTCAGATTGAAGATCTAACAACCAGGGCTTTCTGTTAGGTAACAAGGTCAGATTGAAGATCTAACAACCAGGGCTTTCTGTTAGGTAACAAGGTCAGATTGAAGATCTACCAACCAGGGCTTTCTGTTAGGTAACAAGGTCAGATTGAAGATATAACAACCAGGGCTTTCTGTTAGGTAACAAGGTCAGATTGAAGATATAACAACCAGGGCTTTCTGTTAGGTAACAAGGTCAGATTGAAGATCTACCAACCAGGGCTTTCTGTTCGGTAACAAGGTCAGATTGAAGATCTAACAACCAGGGCTTTCTGTTAGGTAACAAGGTCAGATTGAAGATCTACCAACCAGGGCTTTCTGTTCGGTAACAAGGTCAGATTGAAGATCTAACAACCAGGGCTTTCTGTTAGGTAACAAGGTCAGATTGAAGATATAACAACCAGGGCTTTCTGTTAGGTAACATGGTCAGATTGAAGATCTACCAACCAGGGCTTTCTGTTAGGTAACAAGGTCAGATTGAAGATCTACCAACCAGGGCTTTCTGTTAGGTAACATGGTCAGATTGAAGATCTACCAACCAGGGCTTTCTGTTAGGTAACAAGGTCAGATTGAAGATCTACCAACCAGGGCTTTCTGTTAGGTAACAAGGTCAGATTGAAGATCTACCAACCAGGGCTTTCTGTTAGGTAACAAGGTCAGATTGAAGATCTACCAACCAGGGCTTTCTGTTAGGTAACAAGGTCAGATTGAAGATCTACCAACCAGGGCTTTCTGTTAGGTAACAAGGTCAGATTGAATATCTAGACTGTTACTTATGCAGACAGTCTATTCTGCATACAGATAAATATGACATGTTAACAGATCGACCCATATTATTTATAGAAATAGGCTAATAGAACAGGTTCCAATACTGACCCCTGCAGTACACATGTTGTAATATCCAGGAAACTAGACTTGACACCATCAAAAAAAATCACACATTGTGTCCTGTCTGACATAATTCTCAAACCCCTTGCCAGAATCCTGATTCAGACCTATTTCATCCAGGCCTATTTCATCCAGGTATTCCTCAAGGATTCTGCCTGTGCTTCGATCCATTTCGTTTCTTTTTTAAAATCCTGAAACACTTCCAGGTCCTTAACAATTACAAGAATACCCATAAAATGATACGGCCACCACTATGCTTGAAAATATGAGGAGTGATACTCAGTAATGTATTGGATTTTCTACAAACATTGCACTTTGTATTCAAGACAAAGCTATTTGCTTTTCCACATTTTCTGTAGTTTTACTTTTGTGAAATGTTGCAAACAGGATGCATGTTTTGTACAGGCTTTGTTATTTTCCCTCTGTCATTTAGGTCGGTGTTGTGGAGTAACTACAATGTTGTTGATCCATCCTCAGAGTTTAATGGCTGTGATAGGATGAAACTAAATGTTTTCAAGGTGAAATCCCTGTGCTGTTTCCTTCCTCTCTGGCAACTAAGTTAGGAAGGACGCCTGCATCTTTGTAGTGACTGGGTGTATTGACACACCATCCAAAGTGTAATTAATAACTTCACCATGCTCAAAGGGATATTTCATATCTGATTAAAAAATAAATAAAAGGTGGCGTTCGTTGCAAGGCATTGAATAACCTCCCTGGTATTTGTGGTTGAATCCGTGTTTGAAATTCACTGCTTGACTGAAGGACCTTACAGATAGATACTTGTGTGGGGGGGGTACAGAGATTAGGTAGTCATTAGGTAGTCAGAGTGAGTCCATGTGACTTGTTAAGCAATTTTTTACTCCTGAATTTAGTTAGGCTTGCCATAACAAAGGGGTTGAATAGTTATTGACTCAGGACATTTCAGCTTTTAATGTTGAATTCATTTGTAAAAATGTCTAAAAACATATCCTAGCTTCTGGGCCTGAGTAACAGGCAGTTTACTTTGGGCACGCGTTTCATCCAGATGTCAAAATACTGCCCCCTATTCCAAACAAGTTTTAAGTACAGCAACTTGGTATGAACTTTGAACTCTTATTCACTAAAGAAGTGATACCTCCTAGCCTTTGCGTTAGCGCAGCAACTGTAGACGTGGGCTAGGAGAGGACGGACAGAGTGTCTCTTCTACTACACGACGACGGTACAACCTAGTATCCTTTCTACCACCAGACATTCTTCAAAGGACAACCCGACCTACTATCTATGACCAATCTACCGAAGCGCAGCTCAGAGTGAATATTTATTGCATTTTCCTTTTTCAAATGGGTGGTAATTTAGAATGCATAAGATACTGTATTTATGATAGCTTCTCCCTTTGTTACTCAGTCTTCCTGCTCTTTCACACAAACCCAACCCCCTTTCTTTGTGTAACCAGCCGTCATATCTGTTCCGTCCGCTAGGACGTTTTCCTTTATGACATAACTTGTAATCAATGTATGAGCCATTCTGAGCCAGATGTAACTCTGTGTGATTATTTAGGTATTTAGTAAATACATAATTAAACCAAATTTTGCATTGCTGATTAAACTTCTTAGCCAGGGTTCGTGAAGGGTTCAATAATTTACCACTTTCAGATGAGACTAAATAGGGTGACGATTAAATATTGACTGCTATTGATGTAAAAGATTACTAGGTCTTTAAGAGTTTATTCGGAAGATAACAGCTCTATAAATATTATTTCGTGGTGCCCGACATTCTAGCTAATTACATTTACCTGATTAGCTTAATCAGGTAATATTAATTACAGAGAAATGATTTTATAGAATAGCATGTCATATCACTTAATCCGGCATAGCCAAAGACACGACACTGATAATAGCTGTGCAGCAACGCTCCCCATCCAACCTGACAGCTTGAGGATGTGCAGAGAAGAATGGGAGAAACTCCCCAAATACAGGTCTGCCAAGCTTGTAGCATCATACCCAAGAGTACTCGAGGCTGTAATCGCTGCCAAAGGTGCTTCAACAAAGTACCGAGTAAAGTGTGTGAATACTGATGTAAATGTGATGTTTTTTATAAATTTGCAAAAATATATAAAACCCCATTTTGGGACTTTCATTATGGGATATTGTGTGTTGATTGATGAGGGTAGAAAATGATCTAAATCCATTTCAGAATGAGGGGGTATTGTGATGTCATGATGGGGTATTGTGATGTCATGATGGGGTATTGTGATGTCATGATGGGGTATTGTGATGTCATGATGGGGTATTGTGTGTAGAGTGATGAAGGAAAACATTATTCAATCCATTTCAGAATGAGGCTGTAACGTAACAAACTGTGGGACAAGTCAAGGTGTCTGAATACTTTCTGAATGCCCTGTACATACGGCCCCAGGTCTAAAACCAAACTGGTGCACATTTAGAAGAGAATGACAAGGTAAAAGCTGAGAGTTGGCCTGGGATTCTAAAAGTTTGGAAAGGCAAGATAACTTGGAAATGTGACGGTAGTTACCCTTAAACCCAGCCCCAGTGCTTTCTCACTGAAGCATCCGTCTCAGACTCTCCATAGTCTGTAGCTCCCAGGGGGGCGATGCAGAGCCTAATACCCCAGCTCAGTGCACTGTTCCCTTCCTTGCTACCTCCTGAAGATCCCCTCATCGGTCTGGAGGGGAGAGATAAGGACTGGCTTAGCTTCTCTGAGTCTGAAGTCACACTTCTTATCAAACATACATGTGGTATTTACAGGTGTGTTAGTCACTGTCTGCATCTGAAATGGCACCCTATTCCCATAGCACTCTAGTCAAAAGTAGTGCACTACATAGGGTGCAAACTCTGGTCAAAAGTAGTACATAGGGTGCAAACTCTGGTCAAAAGTAGTGCACTATGTAGAGAATAGTGTGCCACTTGGGATGCGAGCACAACTCACTTATATAAAGCTAGGAAGAGAACTCTCCAGTCAAATGATCTGCCAATCAGTTAAACATGTTGGAGCTACTGGTTTGCTGAGGGAGCTCACCTGGACAGACCTGACACAGCCATCTGATCACCTATAACATGTTGGAGCTACTGGTGTGCTGAGGGGTGTCATGCAGGTGAAGGAGGACCCAAACGCGACTTAACAGAAACAGAGTTTATTAATGCTCAAAACCGAATAACTGAAATCCTCTAGATAGTAGAGGGGAAAACAACTGGAGAAGCGGCCACAGACTGCAGGTCGCTTCGGGTAGGCGCAGGCCGTAGTCAACTGAGACACCTGCTCACACGCAGCGTCTGAAGAAGGCACAAAACACGACAGGACAGGGTGATACACAATCACGGCAAAAAACACGACAGGACAGGGCGAAACGCAATTACAGCATGGAATACAAAACAAGGAACCGACGGAACAGGGACGGAACACAAAGGAATAAATAGGGAGTCTAATCAGGGGAAAGGATCGGGAACAGGTGTGGAAAGACTAAATGATGATTAGGGGAATAGGAACAGCTGGGAGCAGGAACGGAACGACAGAGAGAAGAGAGAGCGAGAGAGTGAGATAGGGAGGGGGAGAGAGGAGGATAGAACCAAACAAGACCAGCAGAGGGAAACGAATAGCATGGGGAGCACAGGGACAAGACATGACAATGAATGACAAACATGACAGTACCCCCCCACTCACCGAGCGCCTCCTGGCGCACTCGAGGAGGAATCCTGGCGGCAACGGAGGAAATCATCGATGAGCGAACGGTCCAGCACGTCCCGAGACGGAACCCAACTCCTCTCCTCAGGACCGTAACCCTCCCAATCCACTAGGTATTGGTGACCCCGTCCCCGAGAACGCATGTCCATAATTTTATGTACCTTGTAAATAGGTGCGCTCTCGACAAGGACGGGAGGGGGGAAGACGAACGGGGGTGCGAAGAAAGGGCTTAACACAGGAGACATGGAAGACAGGATGGACGCGACGAAGATGTCGCGGAAGAAGCAGTCGCACAGCGACAGGATTGACGACCTGGGAGACACGGAACGGACCAATGAACCGCGGAGTCAACTTACGAGAAGCTGTCGTAAGAGGAAGGTTGCGAGTGGAAAGCCACACTCTCTGGCCGCAACAATACCTTGGACTCTTAATCCTGCGTTTATTGGCGGCTCTCACCGTCTGTGCCCTGTAACGGCAAAGTGCAGACCTCACCCTCCTCCAGGTGCGCTCACAACGTTGGACAAACGCTTGAGCGGAGGGAACGCTGGACTCGGCAAGCTGGGATGAGAACAGAGGAGGCTGGTAACCCAGACTACTCTGAAACGGAGATAACCCGGTAGCAGACGAAGGAAGCGAATTGTGAGCGTATTCTGCCCAGGGGAGCTGTTCTGCCCAAGACGCAGGGTTCCTGAAAGAAAGGCTGCGTAGTATGCGACCAATCGTCTGATTGGCCCTCTCTGCTTGACCGTTAGACTGGGGATGAAACCCGGAAGAGAGACTGACGGACGCACCAATCAACCGACAGAACTCCCTCCAAAACTGTGACGTGAATTGCGGACCTCTGTCTGAAACGGCGTCTAACGGGAGGCCATGAATTCTGAATACATTCTCAATAATGATTTGTGCCGTCTCCTTAGCGGAAGGAAGTTTAGCGAGGGAATGAAATGTGCCGCCTTAGAGAACCTATCGACAACCGTCAGAATCACAGTCTTCCCCGCAGACAAAGGCAGACCGGTAATGAAGTCTAAGGCAATGTGAGACCATGGTCGAGAAGGAATGGGAGCGGTCTGAGACGACCGGCAGGAGGAGAGTTACCCGACTTAGTCTGCGCGCAGTCCGAACAGGCAGCCACGAAACGGCGCGTGTCACGCTCCTGAGTCGGCCACCAAAAGCGCTGGCGAATAGACGCAAGAGTGCCTCGAACACCGGGATGACCCGCTAACTTGGCAGAGTGAGCCCACTGAAGAACAGCCAGACGAGTGGAAACAGGAACGAAAAGGAGGTTACTAGGACAAGCGCGCGGCGACGCAGTGTGCGTGAGTGCTTGCTTAACCTGTCTTTCAATTCCCAGACTGTTAACCCGACAACACGCCCATAGGGAAGAATCCCCTCGGGATCAGTAGAAGCCACAGAAGAACTAAACAGACGGGATAAGGCATCAGGCTTGGTGTTCTTGCTACCCGGACGGTAAGAAATCACAAACTCGAAACGAGCGAAAAACAACGCCCAACGAGCTTGACGGGCATTAAGTCGTTTGGCAGAACGGATGTACTCAAGGTTCTTATGGTCTGTCCAAACGACAAAAGGAACGGTCGCCCCTCCAACCACTGTCGCCATTCGCCTAGGGCTAAGCGGATGGCGAGCAGTTCACGGTTACCCACATCATAGTTGCGCTCAGATGGCGACAGGCGATGAGAAAAATAAGCGCAAGGATGAACCTTATCGTCAGACTGGGAGCGCTGGGATAGAATGGCTCCCACGCCTACCTCTGAAGCGTCAACCTCGACAATGAATTGTCTAGTGACGTCAGGAGTAACGAGGATAGAGCGGACGTAAAACGTTCTTTTAGAAGATCAAAAGCTCCCTGGGCGGAACCGGACCACTTAAAACACGTCTTGACAGAAGTAAGAGCTGTGAGAGGGGCAGCAACTTGACCGAAATTACGAATGAAACGCCGATAGAAATTAGCGAAACCTAAGAAGCGCTGCAACTCGACACGTGACCTTGGAACGGGCCAATCACTGACAGCTTGGACCTTAGCGGAATCCATCTGAATGCCTTCAGCGGAAATAACGGAACCGAGAAAAGTAACGGAGGAGACATGAAAAGAGCACTTCTCAGCCTTTACGTAGAGACAATTCTCTAAAAGGCGCTGTAGAACACGTCGAACGTGCTGAACATGAATCTCGAGTGACGGAGAAAAAATCAGGATATCGTCAAGATAGACAAAAACAAAAATGTTCAGCATGTCTCTCAGAACATCATTAACTAATGCCTGAAAAACAGCTGGCGCATTGGCGAGACCGAACGGCAGAACCCGGTACTCAAAATGCCCTAACGGAGTATTAAACGCCGTTTTCCACTCGTCCCCTCTCTGATGCGCACGAGATGGTAAGCGTTACGAAGGTCCAACTTAGTAAAGCACCTGGCTCCCTGCAGAATCTCGAAGGCTGATGACATAAGGGGAAGCGGATAACGATTCTTAACCGTTATGTCATTCAGCCTCGATAATCCACGCAGGGGCGCAGAGTACCGTCCTTCTTCTTAACAAAAAGAACCCCGCCCCGGCCGGAGAGGAAGAAGGCACTATGGTACCGGCGTCAAGAGACACAGACAAATAATCCTCGAGAGCCTTACGTTCGGGAGCCGACAGAGAGTATAGTCTACCTCGAGGAGGAGTGGTCCCCGGAAGGAGATCAATACTACAATCATACGACCGGTGAGGAGGAAGGGAGTTGGCTCGGGACCGACTGAAGACCGTGCGCAGATCATGATATTCCTCCGGCACTCCTGTCAAATCGCCAGGTTCCTCCTGAGAAGTAGGGACAGAAGAAATGGGAGGGATGGCAGACATTAAACACTTCACATGACAAGAAACGTTCCAGGATAGGATAGAATTACTAGACCAATTAATAGAAGGATTATGACATACAAGCCAGGGGTGACCCAAAACAACAGGTGTAAACGGTGAACGGAAAATCAAAAAGACATAGTCTCACTGTGGTTACCAGATACTGTGAGAGTTAAAGGTAGTGTCTCAAATTTGATACTGGGAAGATGACTACCATCTAAGGCAAACATGGGCGTAGGCCTGTCTAACGGTCTGAAAGGAATGTTATGTTTCCGAGCCCATGCTTCGTCCATGAAACAACCCTCAGCCCCAGAGTCAATCAAAGCACTGCATGTAGCACCCGAACCGGTCCAGCGTAGATGGACCGACATAGTAGTACAAGATCTAGATGAAGGGACCTGAGTAGTAGCGCTCACCAGTAGCCCTCCGCTTACTGATGGGCTCTGGCTTCTTACTGGACATGAAATAACAAAATGTCCAGCAACTCCGCAATAGAGGCACAGGCGGTTGGTGATCCTCTGTTCCCTCTCCTTATTCGAGATGCGAATCCCTCCCAGCTGCCTGGGCTCAGTCTCAAAGCCAGAGGGAGATGGTAGCGATGCGGAGCAGGGAAACACCGTTGATGCGAGCTCTCTTCCACGAGCCCGGTGACGAAGATCTACCCGTCGTTCTATGCGGATGGCGAGAGCAATCAAAGAGTCCATATCTGAAGGAACCTCCCGGGAGAGAATCTCATCCTTAACCACTGCGTGGAGTCCCTCCAGAAAACGAGCGAGCAGCGCCGGCTCGTTCCACTCACTAGAGGCAGCAAGAGTGCGAAACTCAATGGAATAATCCGTTATGGACCGTTCACCTTGGCATAAGGAAGCCAGGGCCCTAGAAGCCTCCTCACCAAAAACTGAACGGTCAAAAACCCGAATCATCTCCTCTTTAAAGTTCTGGAATCTGTTAGAGCAATCAGCCCTTGCCTCCCAGATAGCTGTGCCCCATTCTCGAGCCCGGCCAGTAAGGAGTGAAATGACGAAAGCAACCCGAGCTCTCTCTCTAGAGTATGTGTGGGGTTGGAGAGAGAACACAATCTCACACTGCGTGAGAAAGGAGCGGCACTCAGTGGGCTGCCCGGAGTAGCAAGGTGGGTTATTAACCCTGGGTTCAGGAGGCTCGGCAGGCCAGGGAGTAACAGGTGGCACGAGACGTAGACTCTGGAACTGTCCAGAGAGGTCGGAAACCTGAGCGGCCAGGTTCTCCACGGCATGGCGAGCAGCAGACAATTCCTGCTCGTGTCTGCCGAGCATGGCTCCTTGGAACTCGACGGCAGTGTAATGAGCGTCTGAAGTCGCTGGGTCCATTCTTTGGTCGGTTCCTTCTGTCATGCAGGTGAAGGAGGACCCAAACGCGACTTAACAGAAACAGAGTTTATTAATGCTCAAAACCGAATAACTGAAATCCTCTAGATAGTAGAGGGGAAAACAACTGGAGAAGCGGCCACAGACTGCAGGTCGCTCGGGTAGGCGCAGGCCGTAGTCAACTGAGACACCTGCTCACACGCAGCGTCTGAAGAAGGCACAAAACACGACAGGACAGGGTGATACACAATCACGGCAAAAAACACGACAGGACAGGGCGAAACGCAATTACAGCATGGAATACAAAACAAGGAACCGACGGAACAGGGACGGAACACAAAGGAATAAATAGGGAGTCTAATCAGGGGAAAGGATCGGGAACAGGTGTGGAAAGACTAAATGATGATTAGGGGAATAGGAACAGCTGGGAGCAGGAACGGAACGACAGAGAGAAGAGAGAGCGAGAGAGTGAGATAGGGAGGGGGAGAGAGGAGGATAGAACCAAACAAGACCAGCAGAGGGAAACGAATAGCATGGGGAGCACAGGGACAAGACATGACAATGAATGACAAACATGACAAGGGGGCTCACCTGGACAGACCTGACACAGCCATCTGCTCACCTGGACAGACCTGACACAGCCATCTGCTCACCTGGACAGACCTGACACAGCCATCTGATCACCTGGACAGACCTGACACAGCCATCTGCTCACCTGGACAGACCTGACACAGCCATCTGCTCACCTGGACAGACCTGACACAGCCATCTGCTCACCTGGACAGACCTGACACAGCCATCTGATCACCTGGACAGACCTGACACAGCCATCTGCTCACCTGGACAGACCTGACACAGCCATCTGATCACCTATAACATGTTGGAGCTACTGATGTGCTGAGGGAGCTCACCTGGACAGACCTGACAAAGCCATCTGCTCACCTGGACAGACCTGACACAGCCATCTGCTCACCTGGACAGACCTGACACAGCCATCTGCTCACCTGGACAGACCTGACACAGCCATCTGCTCACCTGGACAGACCTGACACAGCCATCTGATCACCTATAACATGTTGGAGCTACTGGTGTGCTGAGGGGGCTCACCTGGACAGACCTGACACAGCCATCTGCTCACCTGGACAGACCTGACACAGCCATCTGATCACCTGGACAGACCTGACACAGCCATCTGATCACCTGGACAGACCTGACACAGCCATCTGATCACCTGGACAGACCTGACACAGCCATCTGATCACCTGGACAGACCTGACACAGCCATCTGATCACCTGGACAGACCTGACACAGCCATCTGATCACCTGGACAGACCTGACACAGCCATCTGATCACCTGGACAGACCTGACACAGCCATCTGATCACCTGGACAGACCTGACACAGCCATCTGCTCACCTGGACAGACCTGACACAGCCATCTGATCACCTGGACAGACCTGACACAGCCATCTGATCACCTATAACATGTTGGAGCTACTGGTGTGCTGAGGGGGCTCACCTGGACAGACCTGACACAGCCATCTGATCACCTATAACATGTTGGAGCTACTGGTGTGCTGAGGGAGCTCACCTGGACAGACCTGACACAGCCATCTGATCACCTATAACATGTTGGAGCTACTGGTTTGCTGAGGGGGCTCACCTGGACAGACCTGACACAGCCATCTGATCACCTATAACATGTTGGAGCTACTGGTGTGCTGAGGGAGCTCACCTGGACAGACCTGACACAGCCATCTGCTCACCTGGACAGACCTGACACAGCCATCTGATCACCTATAACATGTTGGAGCTACTGATGTGCTGAGGGAGCTCACCTGGACAGACCTGACAAAGCCATCTGCTCACCTGGACAGACCTGACACAGCCATCTGCTCACCTGGACAGACCTGACACAGCCATCTGCTCACCTGGACAGACCTGACACAGCCATCTGCTCACCTGGACAGACCTGACACAGCCATCTGCTCACCTGGACAGACCTGACACAGCCATCTGCTCACCTGGACAGACCTGACACAGCCATCTGCTCACCTGGACAGACCTGACACAGCCATCTGCTCACCTGGACAGACCTGACACAGCCATCTGATCACCTATAACATGTTGGAGCTACTGGTGTGCTGAGGGGGCTCACCTGGACAGACCTGACAAAGCCATCTGCTCACCTGGACAGACCTGACACAGCCATCTGCTCACGTGGACAGACCTGACACAGCCATCTGATCACCTGGACAGACCTGACACAGCCATCTGATCACCTGGACAGACCTGACACAGCCATCTGATCACCTGGACAGACCTGACACAGCCATCTGATCACCTGGACAGACCTGACACAGCCATCTGCTCACGTGGACAGACCTGACACAGCCATCTGATCACCTGGACAGACCTGACACAGCCATCTGATCACCTGGACAGACCTGACACAGCCATCTGATCACCTGGACAGACCTGACACAGCCATCTGATCACCTGGACAGACCTGACACAGCCATCTGATCACCTGGACAGACCTGACACAGCCATCTGATCACCTACAGCCCCATGAACACACAAGCTTTTCGTGGAATTGTCAGAGGACTCAAAACACCAATAATATATGATTTACCGGTTATTAAAATAGTCGCCCACTCATATACAGATATATACATATAGCACCAGTCAAAAAATTTGGACACACTTTACATTTTTTTTAAACTATTTCTATATTGTAGAATAATAGTGAAGACGTCAAAACTATGAAGTAACACATATGGAATCACGTAGTAACCAAAGACAGTGTTAAACAAGTCAAAATATATTTTATATTTGAGATTCTTCAAAGTTCCACCCTTTATCTTGATGACAGCTTTGCACACTCTTGGCATTCCCTCAACCAGCTTCATGAGGTAGTCACCTGGAATGCATTTCAATTAACAAGTGTGCTATGTTAAAAGTTAATTTGTTATTTAGTTTGAGCCAATCAGTTGTGTTGTGACAAGGTAGGGGTGGTATATAGAAGATGGCCCCATTTGGTAAAAATACCAAGTCCATATTATGGCAAGAACAGCTGAAATAAGCAATGTCAATGCGGAACAGTCCCTGCTGCTGAAAAACATCCCCACTGCATGATGCTGCCACCACTATGCTTCCCCGTAGTAGGGATGGTGCCAGGTTTCCTCCAGATGTGACGCTTGGCATTCAGGGCAAAGAGTTCACACTTGGTTTCATCAGACCAGAGAATCTAGTTTCTCATGGTCTGAGAGTCCTTTAGGTACCTTTTGGAAAACCCCAAGCGGGCTGTCATGTACCTTTTACTGAGGAGTGGCTTCCGTCTGACCGCTCTACCATAAAGGCCTGATTGGTGGAGTGCTGCAGAGATGGTTGTCCTTCTGGTAGGTTCTCCCATCTCCACAGAGGAACTCTGGAGCTCTTTGAGTGACCATCTGGTTCTTGGTCACCTCCCTGACAAACACCCTTCTCCCCCATTTGCTCAGTTTAGCCAGGCGGACAGTTCTAGGAAAAGCCTTGGTGGTTCCAAACTTCTTCCGTCCAATTATTATTTTGGTACCCTTCCCCAGATCTGTGCCTCGGCACAATCCTGTCCCGGAGCTCTACAGACACTTCCTTTGACCTCATGGCTTGGTTTTTGCTCTGACCTGCACTGTCAACTGTGGGACCTTATATAGACGGGTGTGTATCTTTCCAAATCATGTCCATCTATTTGAATTTACCACAGGTGGACTCCAATCAAGTTGTTGAAACATCTCACGGATGATCAATGGAAACAAGATGCACCTGAGCTCAATAGTGGTCCTTCTGTAGCTCAGTTGGTAGATCCCCGGGACCACCAATACGTAGAATGTATGCACACATGACTGTAAGTCGCTTTGGATAAAAGCGTCTGCTAAATGGCATATATTATTATTATTATATTATTATTATCATATATTATTATTATTATATACTGTAGAGTGTCATAGCAAAGGGTCTGAATATTTATGTAAATAAGGTATTTCTGTTTTTTTTTAAATACATTTGCAAAACTCAAAATGTCTGTTTTCACTTTGTCATTATGGGGATTTGTGTGTAGAATTGATGAGGAAAATAATGTATTTAATCCATTTTAGAATAAGGCTGTAGCGTAACAAAATGTGGAACAAAGGAAAGGGGTCCCACATACAGTGGGACAAAAAAGTATTTTGTGCAATTGTGCAAGTTCTCCCACTTAAAAAGATGAGAGAGGCCTGTAATGTTCATCATAGATACACTTCAACTATGACAGACAAAATGAGAAAAAAATCCAGAAAATCACATTGTAGAATTTTTTATAAAATGATTTACTGCTGTATATATATATATAAAGTCCCAGTAATTTATTTGGTAAAACAGCAACATTTCAGCATCACTTTTTCTTCTTCAGGGTGATGTCATGAATGCTGGAACCAGGTTGTCGACAAACAAGGCAATTAGAGCAACCAATGACAACAGTGAGGGGCGTGTCATTAGTATTAGAGCAACCAATGACAACAGTGAGGGGCATGTCATTATTATTATAGCAACCAATGACAACAGTGAGGGGCGTGTCATTAGTATTAGAGCAACCAATGACAACAGTGAGGGGTATGTCATTAGTATTAGAGCAACCAATGACAACAGTGAGGAGTATGTCATTAGTATTAGAGCAACCAATGACAGTGAGGGGCGTGTCATAACTATTAGAGCAACCAATGACAACAGTGAGGGGCGTGTCATCACTATTAGGTTGATTAGAATGAATTGAGTGAAACAGTTTAAAAAAACAATAGTTTACAGCATATTGAATATATTAGGCTACTGTTATCACATGGAAACATAATTAGATGTTGTACAGAAATATTAGCATCGACATTTCATTGTTTAATTTAATTCCACATAATTGTTTCCAATAATCTTTTGGTTCAACCCTAATGCATAATAAGCATCATCAACAGGGGGGAACATATTGGGTGTACGATGACAACCTGTAGAAAGAATTTACAGATTTTTCAAAATACTTGTTCATAAGAAGGGTCTGAGATCTAAGTCAATATTCAGACCACTAGGGGTCCATGTTTTTAGACAGGATATCCGGTAGGCCTCCCTCGGTCGTCAGTAGGATCTCCATGTTACCTCCTCTCCTTGGTAGAGCAACATGCTCCACGCCTGTGTATTTGACGGAGGAGATGGGACGGTCAACAAAGTGAGCTGCTGCAGGATGGACATTCAGTGTTCTTACCTGATTGAGCTGCTGCAGTGTTCTTACCTGATTGAGCTGCTGCAGTGTTCTTACCTGATTGAGCTGCTGCAGTGTTCTTACCTGATTGAGCTGCTGCAGTGTTCTTACCTGATTGAGCTGCTGCAGTGTTCTTACCTGATTGAGCTGCTGCAGTGTTCTTACCTGATTGAGCTGACAACAGCTGGTAGTCTCAGCTATATTAATACTGGCGCTTGATATGAGCCATCTGCTGGTCTCAAGATGTGTGAAGTTGTATTTCATTTGTAAAGTGCTATTTTTTTCCCAACACAATTTGCAGGCTTTCAAACACTCTCAGACAATCCACCAGCACCATACATCTCACAAGTAGTTTGTTACAAAACCACGATAGCACCTATAGCTCTCATCTCAAAGAACAACTTCATTTTCTCTGGGTTATTTATCCAAAGTCTATGCTAGAAAAGGTTTTGATATCGGACCTCATTTTATTCTTCAAGTCGAGGCCAACAGAATCCTTGTATTTTGGTTTTACTCCGCTTTCTGTGTGACAGGAGGACAGGCACGCAGAGTTAGGGGCCATTTCCTATGAGGTCATTTCCTATGGGACAAGGATATGAAAATCCTCACGCTGTTTTTTGTTGTTGCTACAAACGCTCTGAACAGACCAGCGATACCGTTTCCTTCAGACGGTCCTATTCAGACGCTGATTCTCAGACACTGACTGGCACCCTATTCACTATATATAGTGCACTACTTTTGACCAGCGCCCTAGGCTAAGTAGTGCACTTACGTAGGGAATAGTGTGCCATTTGGGAAGCGCTCTCACAACAACAAGAGAGACCGGAGAGAACAGCACATCAGCTGAGAGCCAACAGATTCATTGTCTCATCGGGAAATAACGAACCTGGAAACGTGTCCCGTTGTCTCACGGTGACGTCATCAAATCAAATGTATTTATAAAGCCCTTCGTACATCAGCTGATATCTCAAAGTGCTGTACAGAAGCCCAGCCTAAAACCCCAAACAGCAAGCAATGCAGGTGTAGAAGCCTTTGAAAGAGCCACATTCATTGTATTGGGAAAACAAAACAAAAAAAAGGTATATAGCTGTCCATTTGTGTCAGTGTAAAATAGGGAACAAAAATAAGGGACATAAATATGGGACATTATGGTTCATTTAGTTATATTTCGAGCCACAGGATATGTGGAACTGTGAACAGACTGGCCACGCCAGTTGAGACATGGAGAGAACCTTCATTGCTTTTCCTTGATTCTTCGCATCCTCTCTTCTCACCTCCTTCTTAAAACCCATTGGATGAGAAGGTAAGAGTTCCCTCCCCATCTGACCATTTCATCCAATGCGTGTTGAGAAGGAAGCGAGGATGTTAGAAATCAAGGAAAGGCCATTGAGATCCTCCCATAGACGGCTGTCAGGACTGGGAGAGACACCTGAACAGAGGGGAGATGGACACTCATACTCCTACCACCTAAAGCAATACAAAGAGGAGTCATGAAATTCAAAACATAATTGGTTGTCAAAGACGGGGTATCAAATATATATATAGTACAAACTGCTGCAATAGACAAATCTGTACACAGAAAGATTCAGGTACGAACAGTCTTCCAGCATTACTGTTTATGATAAATCCCTTGAAGGCTGAGACTTTCATCATGCAACACAATCAATGACTACATCAACTCCTTTACAATCTTCCCCACAGTAGCAAGAGGTGTCGATGTTCAACACACCAAGAACCTTATTTCACTACGTTTTGGGAGGCGAGTGAAGCTAACAGATTATATAAACGAGTACATGGGAAGGAAGTCTGTCTGTACATGTTGACAAAGGCCTAGTGGTTAGAGTGTAGAGGCGGCAGGGTAGCCTAGTGGTTAGAGTGTAGAGGTGGCAGGGTAGCCTAGTGGTTAGAGTGTAGAGGAGGCAGGGTAGCCTAGTGGTTAGAGTGTAGAGGCGGCAGGGTAGCCTAGTGGTTAGAGTGTAGAGGAGGCAGGGTAGCCTAGTGGTTAGAGTGTAGAGGAGGCAGGGTAGCCTAGTGGTTAGAGTGTAGAGGAGGCAGGGTAGCCTAGTGGTTAGAGTGTAGAGGAGGCAGGGTAGCCTAGTGGTTAGAGTGTAGAGGAGGCAGGGTAGCCTAGTGGTTAGAGTGTAGAGGAGGCAGGGTAGCCTAGTGGTTAGAGTGTAGAGGCGGCAGGGTAGACTAGTGGTTAGACTGTAGAGGTGGCAGGGTAGCCTAGTGGTTAGAGTGTAGAGGTGGCAGGGTAGCCTAGTGGTTAGAGTGTAGAGGAGGCAGGGTAGCCTAGTGGTTAGAGTGTAGAGGCGGCAGGGTAGCCTAGTGGTTAGAGTGTAGAGGCGGCAGGGTAGCCTAGTGGTTAGAGTGTAGAGGCGGCAGGGTAGCCTAGTGGTTAGAGTGTAGAGGCGGCAGGGTAGCCTAGTGGTTAGAGTGTAGAGGCGGCAGGGTAGCCTAGTGGTTAGAGTGTAGAGGTGGCAGGGTAGCCTAGTGGTTAGAGTGTAGAGGTGGCAGGGTAGCCTAGTGGTTAGAGCGTAGAGGCGGCAGGGTAGCCTAGTGGTTAGAGCGTAGAGGCGGCAGGGTAGCCTAGTGGTTAGAGTGTAGAGGCGGCAGGGTAGCCTAGTGGTTAGAGTGTAGAGGTGGCAGGGTAGCCTAGTGGTTAGAGTGTAGAGGTGGCAGGGTAGCCTAGTGGTTAGAGCGTAGAGGCGGCAGGGTAGCCTAGTGGTTAGAGCGTAGAGGCGGCAGGGTAGCCTAGTGGTCAGAGCGTTGGACTAGTAACCAAAAGGTTGCAAGTTCGAATCCCGAGCTGACAAGGTACAAACAAATCTGTCGTTCTGCCCCTGAACAGGCAGTTAACCCACTGTTCCTAGGCCCTCATTGAAAATAAGAATTTGTGCTTAACTGACTTGCCTAGTTAAATTAAAAAACAAATAAGCATGAACTCTACATCATTTGAAAAATAAACGTTGCTGTAAGGTTGGGTGTTTGTTGAAGCAACTTCTGGGAACCTCCAGTCCAGAGGAACAGACATCTAACTACTTGTACATACATTATCGCCATGCCAACCCACACATTCTAGTACGATTAACAATATGGATTCAGAAACAAAATGACATTTTTTCAATATAAATCATGTCTCTGTCAGCGGCTTAGAAAACCACTGAGTGGACAAAACATTAGGAAAACTTTCTTAATATTGAGTTGCTTTTATCTTCAGAACAGTCTCAATTCATCGGGACGTGGGACTCTACAAGGTGTCGAAAGCGTTCCGTAGGGACGCTGGTCCATGTTGACTCCAGTGTTTCCCACAGTTGTGTCAAGTTGGCTGAATGTCCTTTGGATGGTGGACCATTGTTAATACACACGGAAACTGTTGCAAAAATTCAGCAGCGTTGCAGTTCTTCACACTTAAACTGGTGCGGCTGGCGCCTACTACCATACCCCGTTCAAAGACACTTAAATATTTTGTCTTGACCCTTCACCCTCTGAATGGTACACAATCCATGTCTCAAGGATTAACACTCCTTCTTTAACCCGTCTCCTCCCCTTCATCTACACTGATTGAAGAGGATTTAACAGGATTAACACTCCTTCTTTAACCCGTCTCCTCCCCTTCATCTAAACTGATTGAAGAGGATTTAACAGGATTAACACTCCTTCTTTAACCCGTCTCCTCCCCTTCATCTACACTGATTGAAGAGGATTTAACAGGATTAACACTCCTTCTTTAACCCGTCTCCTCCCCTTCATCTAAACTGATTGAAGAGGATTTAACAGGATTAACACTCCTTCTTTAACCCGGTCCTCCCCTTCATCTACACTGATTGAGGATTTAACAGGATTAACACTCCTTCTTTAACCCGCATCCTCCCCTTCATCTACACTGATTGAAGAGGATTTAACAGGATTAACACTCCTTCTTTAACCCGTCTCCTCCCCTTCATCTACACTGATTGAAGAGGATTTAACAGGATTAACACTCCTTCTTTAACCCGTCTCCTCCCCTTCATCTAAACTGATTGAAGAGGATTTAACAGGTGACATCAATAAGGGATCATAGCTTCTTTCACCTGGATTCACCTGGTCAGTCTGTGTCATGCATTCACCTGGTCAGTCTGTGTCATGCATTCACCTGGTCAGTCTGTGTCATGCATTCACCTGGTCAGTCTGTGTCATGCATTCACCTGGTCAGTCTATGTCATGCATTCACCTGGTCAGTCTGTGTCATGCATTCACCTGGTCAGTCTATGTTATGTAAAGATCAGGTGTTCTTAATGTTTTGTACACTGTGGAAAATCCATGTCAATAGGCTGCAGGGCAGAACATCATTTTCAGTTGGTAGAGGAGAGGGGCCTTGCCTTGAGATGATTACAACCACATCTTCATGAAATAGTTATAATTGAATAACACCTACAGCAGGGCTCCTACTAGCTGAATTACTACAGTGAGATATAATAACCCTGTTAATATAAAACCTTATCCATTCCTCAGCCCTTCCACCTCTTATTTAAATGTCAACTACTTCAGCATTACATTTGACTATTCACACGATTCAGGAGCGATTAACAAGGTAATAAGGAACAATCTGCTGAACACTAAACACCTTATAGTCAGGGGTAATAAGGAGCAATCTGCTGAACACTAAACACCTTATAGTCAGGGGTAATAAGGAGCAATCTGCTGAACACTAAACACCTTATAGTCAGGGGTAATAAGGAGCAATCTGCTGAACACTAAACACCTTATAGTCAGGGGTAATAAGGAGCAATCTGCTGAACACTAAACACCTTATAGTCAGGGGTAATAAGGAACAATCTGCTGAACACTAAACACCTTATAGTCAGGGGTAATAAGGAACGATATCCTAAAAACTCAAAGACCACCCTCGAACAAGAAAAATTAGATGATTATCAGACAGAGATTCATTACAAAAATTGAGGTGGGAGAGAGGCAATCCACCTTTTTCACCAGGCTGTGAGCCTAGTCTCAGCCACCAGAACCAAATCTCTCACTGGACGAGCGACTACTGCTCGCCAGGCTGGCTACGATATGTAGGCTAATTTGTAAACGTCACGCGCTGCGTCCCGTAAGTGTCCGTTGTTGCCGCTGGGGTTGTACTCAGAGACTAAGTCCTGCTGGTCGTCTGACGGTGTAGAAGGTTCGGGAGAGTCCGGTCTGTCCGTTCTCTCAGTGTCCTCTGACTGGGATGATGACTCAGTGTCTGTGCTGTTGAATCCAAGCATCTCAACCACGGAGTTGGGCAAATCCTACACAGATAATAAACATCAGGTTAAAGATCTGGTTAGGACCACAGGTCAATAACAAGGTGTTGAAGAGTGTTAACTATGAATATAGGTACAATCGAATCAAATCAAAGTTTATTTGTCACGTGCGCAGTGAAATGCTTACTCTAAACAAAGGTGTGTGTGTGTGTAAGTAAAGTGTGTGTAAGTAAAGAAATAAAACAACAGTAAAAAGACATTTGAAAAAAAGGGTTCTGAAGGTATCTAATGTTCTGCCACGGAGTTGGACACATCCTACAAGGATATCATCAGAGGAAAATATTAAAAACGTGTGTCACAGACACAGTTTTAACGAGGTTTAGTTTCAACTGCATTTATTCACACACCTTGTGTATATAGTTATACCACCAAGTTGGGGAAATCCTACACAGTTTTCTTATTTTTTAAATAGAATAAATCAAAATAAATATTTAAAAAATATATGTCACAGGTTTTTTTGAATGTGGGTTAGATTCGACTGCATTCATTCATACCCCCTGTGTGTTTCTACCACTGTTGGGTCAAAAAATATTAAAGATATTGTCGGACTAAACAAACAAGTTAACGAGGGTTGTGTTGAAAACGCCCTTCACACCCTTCTACTGGAAACAGCACAAACCAATTGTATCCCACTTCCTATCCCTCTCCACACTCGGCAAACCCTCCATTATTTACCATGGTCCTTCGAGCCGGATGGGCGAGCTTCTCAAAACCCATGCATTGTATTTCAGAATATACCGGAAGCACAAACGTTCTGAAGATAGATAGATGTCCTATCTTGGGATTACATACCTTACAACTCTTCAGCTGCAGGCATATAGCTTCAGCTTTGTTGAGGATGGCCCTGATGTCCAGTTTCATCGACAGTTCATTTATGAGCTGGAAGGAAGGGAGAAAAGAAGAAGGAGAACAGAGGAAGGGAGAACATTCTTTGATCGGTGACTTGCTAAAGCAAAGATGGCTAACTGACGGCCTGCGGGCAGATCACTAAAACATATTATAACCGTTCAAAACTTCGGGGTCACTTAAATTTTTTTTTTTTTAAACACATTTCTTGTCCATTTAAAATAACATCAAACTGATCAGAAATACAGTGTAGCCACTGTTAATGTTGTAAATGACTATTGTTGCTGGAAACGGATGATTTTTCATGGAATATCTAAATTAGGCCCGTTATCAGGAACCATCACTCCTGTGTTCCAATGGCACGTTGTGTTAGCTAATCCAAGTTCATCATTTCAAAAAAGGCTAATTGATCATTAGAATACCCTTCTGCAATAATGTTAGCACAGCTGAAAACTGTTGAACTGATTTAAAAAAGCAATAAAACTGGCCTTCTTTAGACTAGTTGGGTATCTGGAGCATCAACATTTGTGGGTTCAATTACAGGCTCAAAATGGTAATTTCTTCTGAAACTCGTCAGTCTATTCTTGTTCTGAGAAATGAAGGCTATTCCATGCGAGAAATTGCCAAGAAACTGAAGATCTCGTATAACACTGTGTACTACTCCTGTCACAGAACAAAGCAAACCGACTCTAACCAGAATAGAAAGAGGAGTTGGAGGCCCCGGTGCACAACTGAGCAAGAGCACAAGTAGATTAGTGTGTCTAGTTTGAGAAACAGACGCCTCACAAGTCCACAACTGGCAGCTTCATTAAATAGTACCGGCAAAACACCAGTCTCAATGTCAACAGTGAAGAGGCGACTCCGGGATGCTAGCCTTCTAGGCAGATTTGCAAAGAAAAAGCCAAATCTCAGACTGGCCAATAAAAATAAAAGATTAAGATGGGCAAAAGAACACAGACACTGGACAGAGGAACTCAATGTTGACGTTCAGACTGGTGTTTTGAGTAGCAAAAAAATACTTAAGTGTAGGCAGACTGTCCCACATCTATAAACAGGAGCTATCGGACATTGCGTAGGCAGACTGTCCCACATCTATAAACAGGAGCTATCGGACATTGCGTAGGCAGACTGTCCCACATCTATAAACAGGGAGCTATCGGACATTGCGTAGGCAGACTGTCCCACATCTAAAAAGCTATCGGGGAGCTATCGGACATTGCGTAGGCAGACTGTCCCACATCTATAAACAGGAAGCTATCGGACATTGCGTAGGCAGACTGTCCCACATCTATAAACAGGGAGCTATCGGACATTGCGTAGGCAGACTGTCCCACATCTATAAACAGGGAGCTATCGGACATTGCGTAGGCAGACTGTCCCACATCTATAAACAGGGAGCTATCGGACATTGCGTAGGCAGACTGTCCCACATCTATAAACAGGGAGCTATCGGACATTGCGTAGGCAGACTGTCCCACATCTATAAACAGGGAGCTATCGGACATTGCGTAGGCAGACTGTCCCACATCTATAAACAGGGAGCTATCGGACATTGCGTAGGCAGACTGTCCCACATCTATAAACAGGGAGCTATCGGACATTGCGTAGGCAGACTGTCCCACATCTATAAACGGGGAGCTATCGGACATTGCGTAGGCAGACTGTCCCACATCTATAAACAGGGAGCTATCGGACATTGCGTAGGCAGACTGTCCCACATCTAAAAACGGGGAGCTATCGGACATTGCGTAGGCAGACTGTCCCACATCTATAAACAGGGAGCTATCGGACATTGCGTAGGCAGACTGTCCCACATCTATAAACAGGGAGCTATCGGACATTGCGTAGGCAGACTGTCCCACATCTATAAACAGGGAGCTATCGGACATTGCGTAGGCAGACTGTCCCACATCTATAAACAGGGAGCTATCGGACATTGCGTAGGCAGACTGTCCCACATCTATAAACAGGGAGCTATCGGACATTGCGTAGGCAGACTGTCCCACATCTATAAACAGGGAGCTATCGGACATTGCGTAGGCAGACTGTCCCACATCTATAAACAGGGAGCTATCGGACATTGCGTAGGCAGACTGTCCCACATCTATAAACAGGGAGCTATCGGACATTGCGTAGGCAGACTGTCCCACATCTATAAACAAGGAGCTATCGGACATTGCGTAGGCAGACTGTCCCACATCTATAAACAGGGAGCTATCGGACATTGCGTAGGCAGACTGTCCCACATCTATAAACAGGAGCTATCGGACATTGCGTAGGCAGACTGTCCCACATCTAAAAACAGGGAGCTATCGGACATTGCGTAGGCAGACTGTCCCACATCTATAAACAGGAGCTATCGGACATTGCGTAGGCAGACTGTCCCACATCTATAAACAGGGAGCTATCGGACATTGCGTAGGCAGACTGTCCCACATCTATAAACAGGGAGCTATCGGACATTGCGTAGGCAGACTGTCCCACATCTATAAACAGGGAGCTATCAGACATTGCGTCAGACTGTCCCACATCTATAAACAGGAGCTATCGGACATTGCGTAGGCAGACTGTCCCACATCTATAAACAAGGAGCTATCGGACATTGCGTAGGCAGACTGTCCCACATCTATAAACAGGGAGCTATCGGACATTGCGTAGGCAGACTGTCCCACATCTATAAACAGGGAGCTATCGGACATTGCGTAGGCAGACTGTCCCACATCTAAAAACGGGGAGCTATCGGACATTGCGTAGGCAGACTGTCCCACATCTATAAACAGGGAGCTATCGGACATTGCGTAGGCAGACTGTCCCACATCTATAAACAGGGAGCTATCGGACATTGCGTAGGCAGACTGTCCCACATCTATAAACAGGGAGCTATCGGACATTGCGTAGGCAGACTGTCCCACATCTATAAACAGGGAGCTATCGGACATTGCATAGGCAGACTGTCACACATCTATAAACAGGGAGCTATCGGACATTGCGTAGGCAGACTGTCCCACATCTATAAACAGGGAGCTATCAGACATTGCGTAGGCAGACTGTCCCACATCTATAAACAGGGAGCTATCGGACATTGCGTAGGCAGACTGTCCCACATCTATAAACAAGGAGCTATCGGACATTGCGTAGGCAGACTGTCCCACATCTATAAACAGGGAGCTATCGGACATTGCGTAGGCAGACTGTCCCACATGTAAAAACAGGGGAACTATCGGACATTGCGTAGGCAGACTGTCCCACATCTATAAACAGGGAGCTATCGGACATTGCGCAGGCAGACTGTCCCACATCTATAAACAGGGAGCTATCGGACATTGCGCAGGCAGACTGTCCCACATCTATAAACAGGGAACTATCAGACATTGCGTAGGCAGACTGTCCCACATGTAAAAACAGGGGAACTATCGGACATTGCGCAGGCAGACTGTCCCACATCTAAAAACAGGGAGCTATCGGACATTGCGCAGGCAGACTGTCCCACATCTATAAACAGGGAACTATCAGACATTGCGTAGGCAGACTGTCCCACATGTAAAAACAGGGGAACTATCGGACATTGCGCAGGCAGACTGTCCCACATCTAAAAACAGGGAGCTATCGGACATTGGAAGAATGAGTGTAAAGTAGGAATGAAGCCTGCTGCAGTCGGAGCAAATGACACTATACGAGCGTTTCCATCTTTTTCAAAAGAGCAACAACCAATCCTCTAGAGAGCAGCGGGACAGGAACATTTTACATAGTGGTGTTTGATCAATGAAGGGGACATGTGGGATTTAATTACAAAATGAACGAGAAACACCCGTCTCTATTCTACCATTATTTCCTTATGGAGTTATGACTTGCCTAGTTAAATAAAGGTGAAATAAATCAAATAAAAAATTATCAAGAATTGTAATTCTAAGATGATTAGGTATTCAAATTTGTTTATTTTTGAGTTAACATGCAGTGTGTTAACATGTGATTCACGATGTGAACCATGTGTTCAAAGTAGAAACGCCCAGTTCCCAGGGTCCTGGTCTTTGGGTAAATATACACATGTATTTTGTTCAGTCTGCTCATATTTTATTTTATTTTACCTGTATTTAACCAGGCAAGTCAGTTAAGAACAAATTCTTATTTTCAATGACGGCCTAGGAACAGTGGGTTAACTGCCTGTTCAGGGGCAGAACGACAGATTTGTACCTTGTCAGCTCGGGGATTTGAACTTGCAACCTTCCGGTTACTAGTCCAACACTCTAACCACTAGGCTACCGTGCCGCTTCTACACTCTAACCACTAGGCTACCCTGCCTCTAACCACTAGGCTACCCTGCCTCTAACCACTAGGCTACCCTGCCTCTAACCACTAGGCTACCCTGCCTCTAACCACTAGGCTACCCTGCCTCTAACCACTAGGCTACCCTGCCTCTAACCACTAGGCTACCCTGCCTCTAACCACTAGGCTACCCTGCCTCTAACCACTAGGCTACCCTGCCTCTAACCACTAGGCTATATGTTAATGAGGGTTGACAGTTACCCCAAATGGATTGTGATGTGTGTATTGCTGATTTCATGAAATGGGATTGTGATGTGTGTATTGCTGATTTCATTACTTTCTTTGTTTTGATACCAATTTCACCAGATTGGGTCTACTGGAGTGTTGGGGTTCCCCCCGATGGGTTAGGGTGCTGACTCCCTGACCTGGCAACTCTTCAGAGAGGTAGCCAGTAAAATAAGGGAGTGTTGGGGTTCCAACTCCCTGACCTGACAACTCTTCAGAGAGGTAGCCAGTAAAATAAGGGAGTGTTGGGGTTCCAACTCCCTGACCTGGCAACTCTTCAGAGAGGTAGCCAGTAAAATAAGGGAGTGTTGGGGTTCCAACTCCCTGACAACTCTTCAGAGAGGTAGCCAGTAAAATAAGGGAGTGTTGGGGTTCCAACTCCCTGACCTGACAACTCTTCAGAGAGGTAGCCATTAAAATAAGGGAGTGTTGGGGTTCCAACTCCCTGACCTGACAACTCTTCAGAGAGGTAGCCAGTAAAATAAGGGAGTGTTGGGGTTCCAACTCCCTGACAACTCTTCAGAGAGGTAGCCAGTTAAGGAGTGTTGGGGTTCCAACTCCCTGACCTGGCAACCAGTAAAATAAGGGGTGTTGGGGTTCCAACTCCCTGACCTGGCAACTCTTCAGAGAGGTAGCCAGTAAAATAAGGAGTGTTGGGGTTCCAACTCCCTGACAACTCTTCAGAGAGGTAGCCGGTAAAATAAGGGAGTGTTGGGGTTCCAACTCCCTGACCTGGCAACTCTTCAGAGAGGTAGCCAGTAAAATAAGGGAGTGTTGGGGTTCCAACTCCCTGACCTGGCAACTCTTCAGAGAGGTAGCCAGTAAAATAAGGGAGTGTTGGGGTTCCAACTCCCTGACCTGACAACTCTTCAGAGAGGTAGCCAGTAAAATAAGGGAGTGTTGGGGTTCCAACTCCCTGACAACTCTTCAGAGAGGTAGCCAGTAAAATAAGGGAGTGTTGGGGTTCCAACTCCCTGACCTGGCAACCAGTAAAATAAGGGGGTGTTGGGGTTCCAACTCCCTGACCTGGCAACTCTTCAGAGAGGTAGCCAGTAAAATAAGGGAGTGTTGGGGTTCCAACTCCCTGACAACTCTTCAGAGAGGTAGCCGGTAAAATAAGGGAGTGTTGGGGTTCCAACTCCCTGACCTGGCAACTCTTCAGAGAGGTAGCCAGTAAAATAAGGGAGTGTTGGGGTTCCAACTCCCTGACCTGGCAACTCTTCAGAGAGGTAGCCAGTAAAATAAGGGAGTGTTGGGGTTCCAACTCCCTGACAACTCTTCAGAGAGGTAGCCAGTAAAATAAGGGAATGTTGGGGTTCCAACTTTGACCTCAACCAGTAAAATAAGGAGTGTTGTTCAAACTCCCTGACAACTCTTCAGAGAGGTAGCCAGTAAAATAAGGAGTTTCCTGACCTGGCAACTCTTCAGAGATGAAGCCAGTAAAATAAGGGAGTGTTGTTCTGATCTGTCAACTCTTCAGAGAGGTAGCCAGTAAAATAAGGGAGTGATCAACTGACCTGAC
The DNA here is from genome assembly GCF_021184085.1 of Oncorhynchus gorbuscha. Lineage (NCBI taxonomy): Eukaryota > Metazoa > Chordata > Actinopteri > Salmoniformes > Salmonidae > Oncorhynchus > Oncorhynchus gorbuscha. The sequence continues at coordinate 3,870,038 of NC_060186.1, forward strand.
AACTCTTCAGAGAGGTAGCCAGTAAAATAAGGGAGTGTTGGGGTTCCAACTCCCTGACCTGGCAACTCTTCAGAGAGGTAGCCAGTAAAATAAGGGAGTGTTGGGGTTCCAACTCCCTGAAACTCTTCAGAGAGTAGCCAGTAAAATAAGGGAGTGTTGGGGTTCCAACTCCCTGAAACCGGCAGAGAGGTAGCCAGTAAAATAAGGGAGTGTTGGGGTTCCAACTCCCTGACCTGGCAACTCTTCAGAGAGGTACAAGGCGTTTAAAGTGACGGTGACCTTTAACACTTATCTGTGTCCGAGCCAAACCTGGGTGCGGGCGGCAGGGGCGCTGAGACCGCACATGTAGAGTCAGCATGGAGAGAGAAACTTATCTTATGCTAGCGTGCTGATGGGAGAAATTGACCAGACAGGTTAGCCTAGTGGTTAGAGCGTTGGACTAATAACCGGAAGGTTGCAAGTTCAAACCCCTGAGCTGACAAGGTCGTTCTGCCCCTGAACAAGGCAGTTAACCCACTGTTCCTAGGCCGTTATTGAAAATAAGAATTTGTTCATAACTGACTTGCCTGGTTAAATAAAGGTAAAATAAAAAAATAGCGGCTCAGGTGAGAGACTTGTATTAGTGGGAAGAACATTACTTTACATTGAAATCGGGACATTATCAAACGTGCCGTTGGGAAGATGAACTGCAACGCCATCTGAAGAAGACGCTACAATGATAAGTGCCGGGAGAAGGGAGGTCTACACACTGTGAACAATTTAGACTGAGTACGCATTGAGATACCCATCTGTCATTACCAGGCCACTCGCTACAGGAAAACAGGGAAAAAGGGGGGCTGTAATGAGAAGAGTTATTACAGACAGTAAAAAGTTCCCATTTATAAATGTACATTCTAACCGGGATGATGTGTGCTAGTCTGAGGAGAAGACAAAGTAAAGCACTAAGGACTGTCATTCTAAATTTGGGTTGGATAATTTATAAAAATGTTTTAGTTATGATTCGGCTACAGTGAGAGAGAGAGAGTTGCTCTCAAACTGGAGGAGTGGGGGCACTGCTAAAAATGTATTAGACCCCAGGAAGGCTCTAGAAACCTTATCTTTAAGTGTCCTCCGAGAGGGAGGTTATTGGAGAACTCACTGGATGATGGCTCGGGTCAACCATTTCTGTTCTCTTTTGTTTTACCATGTCATCAGAATATTCATGTTACATCGCATCAGACAGTCAGATTGCTGGACGATACGGTATAATTAATTGCACACAAGGTTCATAGTCTGTGTCTTGCGATAACAGCCAAGGATGAAAACGAAGGAGACGGCACGGAGACCAGTATCACATGGCCATAGAACGTAACGGAGGGACGGTTCTGTCCCCAGTCCAAGTAGCATCAAGGGTGGTGTGAATTATTAAACACACTTTCTCTCTTCGCTGTTCAAGTCAATAGGTTTTTAGGTGTCGTGGAACATAAGACTGATCATTGTTCCAGAGGAGAGACTGGTCCACAGTACTCCTTACAGCACCTGCAGCAGTAAAGATCGTCATGTCTCTGTAGCAGGGGGAGGAGGGGGTGTTGGGACAGTGTTGTTCTGGTCCACAGTACTCCTTACAGCACCTGCAGCAGTAAAGATTGTCATGTCTCTGTAGCAGGGGAGGAGGGGTGTTGGGACAGTGTTGTTCTGGTCCACAGTACTCCTTACAGCACCTGCAGCAGTAAAGATCGTCATGTCTCTGTAGCAGGGGGAGGAGGGGGTGTTGGGACAGTGTTGTTCTGGTCCACAGTACTCCTTACAGCACCTGCAGCAGTAAAGATCGTCATGTCTCTGTAGCAGGGGGAGGAGGGGGTGTTGGGACAGTGTTGTTCTGGTCCACAGTACTCCTTACAGCACCTGCAGCAGTAAAGATCGTCATGTCTCTCCTCAGTGGGTTTACAGTTCTCCCGTGAAGTGAGGTCCAGTTGCAGAATGTGTGAGCTTGAAGATGACAGAGGAAGTGGAGCGAATGAGAGAGAAAGACTAGATTCCACTGTAGACATGCAGATGGGTTGGGTCTGGGAGACACTTTAAACACCATAGTTGAGTCTGGGAGACACTTTAAACAGATGGGTTGGGTCTGGGAGCCACTTTAAACAGATGGGTTGGGTCTGGGAGCCACTTTAAACAGATTGGTTGGGTCTGGGAGACACTTTAAACAGATGGGTTGGGTCTGGGAGCCACTTTAAACAGATGGGTTGGGTCTGGGAGCCACTTTAAACAGATGGGTTGGGTCTGGGAGACACTTTAAACACCATAGTTGAGTCTGGGAGACACTTTAAACACCATAGTTGGGTCTGGGAGACACTTTAAACACCATAGTTGGGTCTGGGAGACACTTTAAACAGATGGGTTGGGTCTGGGAGACACTTTAAACAGATGGGTTGGGTCTGGGAGCCACTTTAAACAGATGGGTTGGGTCTGGGAGACACTTTAAACAGATGGGTTGGGTCTGGGAGCCACTTTAAACAGATGGGTTGGGTCTGGGAGCCACTTTAAACAGATGGGTTGGGTCTGGGAGCCACTTTAAACAGATGGGTTGGGTCTGGGAGACACTTTAAACAGATGGGTTGGGTCTGGGAGCCACTTTAAACACCATAGTTGGGTGAGCTGCTTTATTGGTTAATGGATCAGATGGTACAACATGTTGGAGGCATTCATGTGAAAGTCTAGTGCCGAGTTACCTCAAGAGGATGTAGCATTGATTAGGGCTACGCACCTGCCTACCAGGTGACCTGCCTACCAGGTGACCTGCCTACCAGGTGACCTGCCTACCAGGTGACCTGCCTACCAGGTGACCTGCCTACCAGGTGACCTGCCTACCAGGTGACCTGCCTACCAGGTGACCTGCCTACCAGGTGACAGAGAAGGAGATGGGGAGCAAAGTGAGGATGCCAGGGTTTGGGAACCGCTCTCTGAACCTGTGGTCTGATGATGAAGACGGGGTGAAAGCATGAGGAGACATTTCAGGGCTTCATTTTGGTGGAATCCAGCAGAAAAGTGTCCTGAAGACAAAGTCAGGCGAAGAGAGAGTTGGAAATGTCATGTCGTCATGCATATCTTAACACGTTGTTAATGCTGTTGTGTTTTGGTGTTTAGTTTTACTTTGCAAGTGTTGTGCCGTCACTCTCTCAGGAACCAGGAGGAGGAAGTTGAAACAGGAGTCAACAGCTCCCGTGGACAAGTTATTATCAGTGTCCTGTAATTAATGGAAATGGTGTGATCATAGTACTGTATGGGGCGGCAGGTAGCCCAGTGGTTAGAGCGTCGGACTAGTAACCGAAAGGTTGCTGGATCGAATCCCCGAGCTGACAAGGTAAAAATCTGTCGTTCTGCCCCTGAACAAGGCAGTTAACCCACTGTTCCTAGACCAGTCAATGTAAATAAGACTTTCTTCTTAACTGACTTGCCTCGTTAAAAAGGTAAACTAAAAAATAAATAATGACCAATAAAAAAACAGTTTAATGACAAAAAAAAACAGTTTATGTATTAAAAACTTGTGGGCCGTTGGTTATTCTCTCACTGCAAAATGTGTCAAACTTTCTCTCTCCGGCTTTCAAGAGGGGGGGGCAGCTAAAAAAAACGTTTTGCCCACAAAGTGGCAGGGGCCCCCCAACAAAATGTTGCTTAGGGCCTCCAAAATGCTAGAGCCAGCTCTGACTGCATGTGTGAACATGAATGTAGGTATGCAGACCAGCGAGCCACTGCGGCCGCTCGTGATGAGGCTTTTGGTGGCCCCCACCCCACCGAAGTTGCCCGTCCCTGAGCTAAAGTGATGACACGGATAAACACTCCAACACTGAAAACCAGTGTTCTGTGTAGATAACACACGTGTGTTGTAATGTGACTAGGCAGTGAAAGCCTGTTAGTTAGAAGAGCACATGCTCCTGCTAGGTGATAATTAACTGCTTCCTTCAGACATCATAAAAACACAGTGTAAAGCCCATTCTCTCTCTTCTCACTACTTTCTTTCCCTCTCTCTCTCTTCTGACTTTATCTCCCTCCCTCTCTCCCTCCCGAAACCCCAATCCCTCTCTCTCACCACTCTCTTTCCCTCCTTTCTCCCCCTCCCTAAAACCCCCCCCTCGCTCTCCCCACTCTCTTTCTCCCCCTATCTACTGCCACCTCCCTCCCCCACCTGGTGTTGTAGCTACTGTATAGATAGAGCCTTGCAAGGTCTCCATGGTTACCATCTACTAGCTGTCTACCAACTGCAGAAAGAACAGCTGTGATCACATCAGGAAGTAACCTCAAGGTAAAATGTTGAATGATTTTAAACGGATCTAAGCATCCTTACAGGCTATCATGTATATGACACAGCCAAGATAACTCCTGATAACATCAGCCTATATTTCTAGAGAGATTCCCATCATCAGTCATTTTCAATATACAAAGACAGTAAACATGTGTAACAGTATAACTTTAGACCGTCCCCTCGCCCCTACCCGGGCGCGAACCAGGGACCCTCTGCACACATCGACAACAGTCACCCTCGAAGCATCGTTACCCATCGCTCCACAAAAGCCGCGAAGTAACCTTGCAGAGCAAGGGGAACTACTACTTCAAGGTCTCAGAGCGAGTGACGTTACCGATTGAAACGCTATTTCTTCCCCCCACTCTCCTCTTCTCTCCCCCCACTCTCCTCTTCTCTCCACCCCCCCACTCTCCTCTTCTCTCCACCCACTCTCCTCTTCTCTCCCCCACTCTCCTCTTCTCTCCCCACTCTCCTCTTCTCTCCCCCACTCTCCTCTTCTCTCCCCCCCACTCTCCTCTTCTCTCCCCCACTCTCCTCTTCTCTCCACCCCCCCACTCTCCTCTTCTCTCCACCCACTCTCCTCTTCTCTCCACCCACTCTCCTCTTCTCTCCCCCCACTCTCCTCTTCTCTCCACCCACTCTCCTCTTCTCTCCCCCCACTCTCCTCTTCTCTCCCCCACTCTCCTCTTCTCCCCCCACTCTCCTCTTCTCTCCACCCACTCTCCTCTCCACCCCCCCTCTCTCCTCTTCTCTCCACCCACTCTCCTCTTCTCTCCCCCCCACTCTCCTCTTCTCTCCCCCCACACTCCTCTTCTCTCCCCCCGCTCTCCTCTTCTCTCCCCCCACACTCCCCTCTTCTCTCCCCCCGCTCCCCCTTCTCTCCCCCCCACTCTCCTCTCTCTCTCCCCCCGCTCTCCTCTTCTCTCCCCCCCCACTCCCCTCTTCTCTCCCCCCCCCGCTCTCCTCTTCTCCCCCCCACTCTCCCCCCCCCCCCGCTCTCCTCTTCCCCCCACCCGCTCTCCACTTCTCCCCCCACACTCCCCTCTTCTCTCCCCCCGCTCTCCTCTTCTCTCCCCCCACTCTCCTCTTCTCTCCCCCCCACTCTCCTCTTCTCTCCACCCCCCACTCTCCTCTTCTCTCCACCCACTCTCCTCTTCTCTCCCCCCCCCACTCTCCTCTTCTCTCCCCCCCTCTCCCTCTTCTCTCCCCCCACTCTCCTCTTCTCTCCCCCACTCTCCTCTTCTCTCCCCCCTCTCCTCTTCTCCCCCCCTCTCTCCTCTTCTCCCCCCGCTCTCCTCTTCTCTCCCCCCACTCCCCTTTCTCTCCCCCCCACTCCCCCCCCTCTCCTCTTCTCTCCCCCCCCGCTCTCCTCTTCTCTCCCCCACACTCCCCTCTTCTCTCCCCCGCTCCCCTCTTCTCTCCCCCCCGCTCTCCTCTTCTCTCCCCCCACACTCCCCTCTTCTCTCCCCCCGCTCTCCTCTTCTCCCCCCACTCTCCCCCCGCTCTCCTCTTCCCCCCCCCACCCGCTCTCCACTTCTCCCCCCACACTCCCCTCTTCTCTCCCCCCCGCTCTCCTCTTCTCTCCCCCACACTCCCCTCTTCTCTCCCCCCGCTCTCCTCTTCTCCCCCCCCTCTCCCCCGCTCTCCTCTTCCCCTCCCCCGCTCTCCTCTTCCCCCCCACCCGCTCTCCACTTCTCCCCCCCCCCTCTCCCCTCTTCTCTCCCCCCCCACTCTCCTCTTCTCCCCCCCGCTCTCCTCTTCTCTCCCCCCGCTCTCCTCTTCTCTCCTCCCACTCTCCTCTTCTCCCCCCACTCTCCTCTTCTCCCCCCCACTCTCCTCTTCTTCCCACTCCACTCTCCTCTCCCCACTCTCCTCTTCTCTCCCCCACTCTCCTCTTCTTCCTCTCCCCCCCCCCTCTCCCCCCACTCTCCCCCCCCCCACTCTCCTCTTCCCTCCCCCCCTCTCTCTCCTCTTCTCTCCCCCCCCCCCCCCTCTCCTCTCCTCTCCCCCACTCTCCTCTTCTCTCATTTTCTCTCCCCCCACTCTCCTCTTCTCTCCCCCAGCTCTCCTCTCATCTTCTCCCCCCAGCTCTCCTCTCATCTTCTCCCCCCCCAGCTCTCCTCTCATCTTCCCCCCCAGCTCTCCTCTCATCTTCCCCCCCAGCTCTCCTCTCATCTTCTCCCCCCCCAGCTCTCCTCTCATCTTCTCCCCCCCCCAGCTCTCCTCTCATCTTCTCCCCCCAGCTCTCCTCTTCTCCCCCCCCCCACTCTCCTCTTCTCCCCCCCCACTCTCCTCTTCTCCCCCCCCCACTCCCACTCTCCCTCTTCTCCCCCCACTCTCCTCTTCTCCCCCCCACTCTCCTCTTCTCCCCCCCCACTCTCCTCTTCTCCCCCCCCACTCTCCTCTTCTCCCCCCCCACTCTCCTCTTCTCCCCCCCCCACTCTCCTCTTCTCCCCCCCACTCTCCTCTTCTCCCCCCCCCACTCTCCTCTTCTCTCCCCCCACTCTCCTCTTCTCTCCCCCCCTCTCCTCTTCTCCCCCCCCACTCTCCCCTTCTCCCCCCCCCACTCTCCCACTCTCCCCCCCCTCCCCCCCACTCTCCTCCCCCCCCCCCCCACTCTCCTCTCCTCTCCTCCCCACTCTCCTCTCCTCTCCTCCCCACTCTCCTCTCTCTCTCCTCCCCACTCTCCTCTCCCCACTCTCCTCCCCACTCTCCTCTTCTCTCCTCCCCACTCTCCTCTTCTCTCCTCCCCACTCTCCTCTTCTCTCCTCCCCCCCACTCTCCTCTCCTCCCAACTCTCCTCTCCTCCCAACTCTCCTCTCTCTCCCAACTCTCCTCTTCTCTCCTCCCAACTCTCCTCTTCTCTCCTCCCAACTCTCCTCTCCTCCCAACTCTCCTCTTCTCTCCTCCCAACTCTCCTCTTCTCTCCTCCCAACTCTCCTCTTCTCTCCTCCCAACTCTCCTCTTCTCTCCTCCCAACTCTCCTCTTCTCTCCTCCCAACTCTCCTCTTCTCTCCTCCCAACTCTCCTCTTCTCCTCCCAACTCTCCCAACTCTCCTCTTCTCTCCTCCCAACTCTCCTCTTCTCTCCTCCCAACTCTCCTCTTCTCTCCTCCCAACTCTCCTCTTCTCTCCTCCCAACTCTCCTCTTCTCTCCTCCCAACTCTCCTCCCAACTCTCCTCTTCTCTCCTCCCAACTCTCCTCTTCTCCTCCCAACTCTCCTCTTCTCTCCTCTTCTCTCCTCCCAACTCTCCTCTTCTCTCCTCCCAACTCCCCCCCCCACCCTAACTCTCCTCTGATAGGAGTTAAAAGGACCCTTTCTATTTTAGGAGGTAGGGCAGGTCATATTTAGTGTAATGTTGACCCCAACCAACCTTGCACTCACACAGAGACGGATACAAGTGAACACACACATACAGGCAAAACGTAAGAACACACACCTTGAGGATCTCATTGAAGCCATATTGTTTCTCCATAATCTGGTGTTTCTCTGAGTCCAGGATGGCACAGCACACCAGCAGGTGGAAGTTCTGGCACGGCAGCCCGGTCCACATTACCTGAAGTCAACCCAGAGACTATCAGAGTCGGTGTGTGTGTGTGAAAGATACGGTATCTGCATCATTATGTCTGATAAATCAAACTAATTGTTGTGATTCTGTGAAACATAATTAAATTAATGCTAATTGGCTTGTTTCCTCGCAATGCCTCTGGACGAAATGGAGAGATGATGAAATTAAAACTAAACCACGGGCCTTTTAATCAGGTTACTGATTCATCTACGGGGAGTTAGGAGGAGGATGATGAGGAGGAGAGCAGGAGAAGAGGAGGTGGTGAGACTGAGGAGCAGCAGAATCAGAGAGTCAGGGGACAGAGAGAGGCCACTGATTGATCAAGTGCTCACTGTAATGACTGATTTGCCTCTTTGATTGATTGGCTGGATTGACTGTGTGGGCTGATCGATCATTAGAGAACAGACGATTGATTAACGGTAAACGCCTTGAATGTCTGTGACTCACCTCCCAAAGACGCAGGACATCAGGGAAACTCAGTTCTCTCTTGAAGCGAATCAGGAGCCAGCGAAAGCAGAAGTACAGGTGACCAGAGTCCTGGGCCACTGTAAGACACACACACACGGTTAGCAGAAGTACAGGTGACCAGAGTCCTGGGCCACTGTAAGATACGCACACGCACACACACACACACACACACACACACACACACACACACACACACACACACACACACACACACACACACACACACACACACGGTTAGCAGAAGTACAGGTGACCAGAGTCCTGGGCCACTGTAAGATGGACACACACACACACACAAGGTTAGCAGAAGTACAGGTAGCCTAACATAAGGTTAGCATGAAGTACAGGTAGCCTCTAACATAAGGTTAGCAGAAGTACAGGTAGCCTCTAACACAAGGTTAGCAGAAGTACAGGTAGCCTCTAACATAAGGTTAGCAGAAGTACAGGTAGCCTCTAACATAAGGTTAGCATGAAGTACAGGTAGCCTCTAACATAAGGTTAGCAGAAGTACAGGTAGCCTCTAACACAAGGTTAGCAGAAGTACAGGTAGCCTCTAACACAAGGTTAGCAGAAGTACAGGTAGCCTCTAACACAAGGTTAGCAGAAGTACAGGTAGCCTCTAACATAAGGTTAGCATGAAGTACAGGTAGCCTCTAACATAAGGTTAGCATGAAGTACAGGTAGCCTCTAACATAAGGTTAGCATGAAGTACAGGTAGCCTCTAACATAAGGTTAGCAGAAGTACAGGTAGCCTCTAACATAAGGTTAGCAGAAGTACAGGTAGCCTCTAACATAAGGTTAGCAGAAGTACAGGTAGCCTCTAACATAAGGTTAGCATGAAGTACAGGTAGCCTCTAACATAAGGTTAGCAGAAGTACAGGTAGCCTCTAACACAAGGTTAGCAGAAGTACAGGTAGCCTCTAACATAAGGTTAGCAGAAGTACAGGTAGCCTCTAACATAAGGTTAGCATGAAGTACAGGTAGCCTCTAACATAAGGTTAGCAGAAGTACAGGTAGCCTCTAACATAAGGTTAGCAGAAGTACAGGTAGCCTCTAACATAAGGTTAGCATGAAGTACAGGTAGCCTCTAACATAAGGTTAGCATGAAGTACAGGTAGCCTCTAACATAAGGTTAGCATGAAGTACAGGTAGCCTCTAACATAAGGTTAGCATGAAGTACAGGTAGCCTCTAACATAAGGTTAGCATGAAGTACAGGTAGCCTCTAACATAAGGTTAGCATGAAGTACAGGTAGCCTCTAACATAAGGTTAGCATGAAGTACAGGTAGCCTCTAACATAAGGTTAGCAGAAGTACAGGTAGCCTAACATAAGGTTAGCATGAAGGGAACCCGACAACATCTCAGGTATTGCCTGTAAACATCATGAGCTGAAAAGCCATTGGGCATAGATCCAACCATCCCTGAGGGGGTTAAATCCACTCGGAATGTGTCAGAGTTGTGAGCATCTCTGATCAAGGAGCTGAAGGAATATCAATAGTGAGGAAGTGGAGCCTCGTAAATTAAAGTCAACCAATCGTAGACCTTAAGCCTCTTACGTCCCCTCTCTATCTCTTCTTTCTCCCCTTCACCACCCCCCCCCCCCCCCAAAAGACAATCCCGTCCATCACTGTCGTTCTCTTCCTGCCCTCAATCTAACCTTTCCAGCTCAAATTAAAGAGATAAATAACACATTTCATTTACATATTATTGAATTGACTTGGTTTATTGTTCTTGGTAGCTCTCTGAATTCCGGAGGAGCTGTTGTTGTTATACGGCGAGGTAACGGACAGCAGACCAGTTTTAGTAGGGTGGCTGAGCGAGCCCGAAATTAATCAAGAAAATTAATGACTATAAAGTACGCGGTGATAAATCAACATCGTCCCAATCAGACTGCACGGTAGCGCTAGCCGCATTTAAACAGCCTAATTCAAAACAACTTATCAGGGACTGTTTAGGGATGCGGCTACCCCTATGACCTCTAGCAAATAGGAGACTTTTCCAAACAGAACACACCATATTTATCTCATTAGAAAGTCTTAGTCAAACTCGGATAAACTCTGGTTTTTCTTTCGAAGACAAAATGTGGCGTCGGCACTTGTGAGAGAGAAAACACAAGGGAAATGTATCACTGGCTCCATCAAGGTGATTATCTAGTACACTTATGATGAGGATGAATGTGTGTTCCGTTGTCACGGTGAACGTTCTATTCTGAGGATTCTAAATGGCAGTAATGGGTGTTATTCATTAGGGAGGGACTGGACTACCCAGACTCCAATAATTGACGCTAAATTGTAATTTTCTGTAAGGAATTTTGTTTTAAAGCATGCCCTGTTTGTGTGTGTGTGTGTGTGTGTGTGTTTCCCTCACCCAGGTAGTTTCAGAAGGACAGGTCCAGTAGTCGTAGCAGTGTGTGTGTGTGTGTGTGTGTGTGTGTGTGTGTGTGTGTGTGTGTGTGTGTGTGTGTGTGTGTGTGTGTGTGTGTGTGTGTGTGTGTGTTCCAGTGTGTGTGTGTCCCTCACCCAGTGTTCCAGAAGGACAGTGTGTGTGTGTGTGTGTGTGTGTGTGTTCCCCTCACCCAGGTAGTTCCAGAGTGTGTGTGTGTCCCTCACCCAGGTAGTTCCAGAAGGACAGGTCCAGTAGTCGTAGCAGAGTGTGTGTGTGTGTGTGTGTGTGTGTGTGTGTGTGTGTTGCCCTCACCCAGGTAGTTCCTGAAGGACAGGTCCAGTAGTCATAGCAGTGTGTGTGTGTGGTGTGTGTGTGTGTGTGTGTGTGTGTGTGTGTGTGCCTCACCCAGGTAGTTCCAGAGTGTGTGTGTGTGTCCCTCACCCAGGTAGTTCCAGAAGGACAGGTCCAGTAGTCGTAGCAGAGTGTGTGTGTGTGTGTCCCTCCACCCAGGTAGTTCCTGAAGGACAGGTCCAGTAGTCGTAGCAGTGTGTGTGTGTGTGTGTGTGTGTTCCCCTCACCCAGGTAGTTCCAGAAGGACAGGTCCAGTAGTCGTAGCAGAGAGAGTGTGTGTGTGTGTCCCTCACCCAGGTAGTTCCAGAAGGACAGGTCCAGTAGTCGTAGCAGTGTGTGTGTGTGTGTGTGTGTGTGTGTGTGTGTGTGTGTGTGTGTGTGTGTGTGTGTGTGTGTGTGTGTGTGTGTGTGTGTGTGTGTGTGTGTGTGTGTGTGTGTGTGTGTGTGTGTCCCTCACCCAGGTAGTTCCAGAAGGACAGGTCCAGTAGTCGTAGCAGAGTGCTGAGCTGGATCAGTTGAGTCTTCATTCCCTGCATCTGCTCCTCAAAGTTCTGGTGCTGAGAATGTAGACAGAATGGAAATACATTCACACTATACAGACTACAGGATCGACACTATGTGGACGCCAGCTCGTCAAACATCTCATTCCAAAATCATGGGCATGGAGTTGGTCCCCCCTTTTGCTGCTATAACAGTCTCTACTCCTCTGGGAAGGCTTTCCACTAGATGTTGGAACATTGCTGCTATAACAGCCTCCACTCTTCTGGGAAGGCTTTCCACTAGATGTTGGAAAATTGCTGCTATAACAGTCTCTACTCCTCTGGGAAGGCTTTCCACTAGTTGTTGGAACATTGCTGCTATAACAGCCTCCACTCTTCTGGGAAGGCTTTCCACTAGATGTTGGAAAATTGCTGCTATAACAGTCTCTACTCCTCTGGGAAGGCTTTCCACTAGATGTTGGAACATTGCTGCTATAACAGTCTCTACTCCTCTGGGAAGGCTTTCCACTAGATGTTGGAACATTGCTGCTATAACAGTCTCTACTCCTCTGGGAAGGCTTTCCACTAGATGTTGGAACATTGCTGTGGGGGACTTTCTTTCATTCAGCCACAAGAGCATTGGTGAGGTCAGGCACTGATTAGGCCTGGCTCGCAGTCGGCGTTCCAATTCATCCTAAAGTTGCTCGATTGGGGGTTGAGGTCAGGGCACCGTGCAGACCAGTCAAGTTCTTCCCATACCGATCTTGACAAAGCATTTCTGTATTCATTATTCCTTCTCCTCCACACTTTACAGTTGGCACTATGCATGGGGCAGGTAGTGTTATCTTGGCATCCGCCTCCTAACCCAGATTCGTCCGTCGGACTGCCAGCGTGCCGGCATTCAGCCTACCGCTATCGGTCAGCCAGGCAGTCGGCCTGCCAGCCAGTCGGCCGGCAGTCGGCCTCGCCAGTCGGCCAAGCCAGGCAGTCGGCCTGCCAGCCAGTCGGCCAAGCCAGCCAGTCGGCCAGCCAGCCAGTCAGTCATTCAGCCAGCCAGCCAGTCGGCCAGCCAACCAGTCGGCCAGCCAGTCGGCCAGCCAGTCGGCCAGCCATAACACCACATTGATGCTCTCTCTCTTTCCCCCTTCATATGACCAGGTGGCGAATCGCATCTCTGCATGTCTGGCAGACATATCAGTGTGGATGACGGATCACCACCTCAAGCTGAACTTCGGCAAGACGGAGCTGCTCTTCCTCCCGGGGAAGGACTGCCCGTTCCATGATCTCGCCATCACGGTTGACAACTCCATTGTGTCCTCCTCCCAGAGCGCTAAGAACCTTGGCGTGATCCTGGACAACAAACTGTCGTTCTCAACTAACATCAAGGCGGTGGCCCGTTCCTGTAGGTTCATGCTCTACAACATCCGCAGAGTACGACCCTGCCTCACACAGGAAGCGGCGCAGGTCCTAATCCAGGCACTTGTCATCTCCTGTCTGGATTACTGCAACTCGCTGTTGGCTGGGCTCCCTGCCTGTGCCATTAAACCCCTACAACTCATCCAGAACGCCGCAGCCCGTCTAGTGTTCAACCTTCCCAAGTTCTCTCACGTCACCCCGCTCCTCCGCTCTCTCCACTGGCTTCCAGTTGAAGCTCGCATCCGCTACAAGACCATGGTGCTTGCCTACGGAGCTGTGAGGGGAACGGCACCTCAGTACCTCCAGGCTCTGATCAGGCCCTACACCCAAATAAGGGCACTGCGTTCATCCACCTCTGGCCTGCTCGCCTCCCTACCACTGAGGAAGTACAGTTCCCGCTCAGCTCAGTCAAAACTGTTCGCTGCTCTGGCTCCCCAATGGTGGAACAAACTCCCTCACGACGCCAGGACAGCGGAGTCAATCACCACCTTCCGGAGACACCTGAAACCCCACCTCTTTAAGGAATACCTAGGATAGGATAAAGTAATTCTTCTCACCCCCCCCCCCCTTAAAATATTTAGATGCACTATTGTAAAGTGGTTGTTCCACTGGATGTCATAAGGTGAATGCACCAATTTGTAAGTCGCTCTGGATAAGAGCGTCTGCTAAATGACTTAAATGTAATGTAAATGTCTTACTCCTCAATCACCAGGCTTCCTTTTACCTTCCTCACTAACAAGTTGCTATCTGGCCTGCGTTCAAATCAATAACCCTGATGTTGCCATGTTTGATGTATTAATGGGTGGGATGACAGCTACAGTGCCTGGAGATGACAAGGTCTTTGGGTTTTCTTTGAATAACAAGGGCCTGTCAGGTACGAGACCACGCAGCCGAGTAATAATAACATGATAGCTGTTTACCCTAACCTGTGTGTCTGTGTGTAGCTGTTTACCCTAACCTGTGTGTCTGTGTGTAGCTGTTTACCCTAACCTGTGTGTCTGTGTGTAGCTGTTTACCCTAACCTGTGTGTCTGTGTGTAGCTGTTTACCCTAACCTGTGTGTCTGTGTGTAGCTGTTTACCCTAACCTGTGTGTCTGTGTGTAGCTGTTTACCCTAACCTGTGTGTCTGTGTGTAGCTGTTTACCCTAACCTGTGTGTCTGTGTGTAGCTGTTTACCCTAACCTGTGTGTCTGTGTGTAGCTGTTTACCCTAACCTGTGTGTCTGTGTGTAGCTGTTTACCCTAACCTGTGTGTCTGTGTGTAGCTGTTTACCCTAACCTGTGTGTCTGTGTGTAGCTGTTTACCCTAACCTGTGTGTCTGTGTGTAGCTGTTTACCCTAACCTGTGTGTCTGTGTGTAGCTGTTTACCCTAACCTGTGTGTCTGTGTGTAGCTGTTTACCCTAACCTGTGTGTCTGTGTGTAGCTGTTTACCCTAACCTGTGTGTCTGTGTGTAGCTGTTTACCAGGGTAGACCAGCCCTGGGCTATAGTATCTATAAAGCTATGGATGGTTAATGAACACGAAATGCCCTTTAAATTACTTCAGCAGCTATCTGGAAGAAAGAATAGAGGAAACAGACCGGAGGCTGGATGGTGTACAGACCGGAGGCTGGATGGTGTCTGTGTGACCGGAGGCTGGATGGTGTACAGACCGGAGGCTGGATGGTGTCGTGTTTACCAGACCGGAGGCTGGATGGTGTCGTAACGTACCAACCTGGAGGCTGGATGGTGTCGTAACTGTTTACAGGAAGCTGGATGGTGTCTGTGTGTAGCTGTTTACCGGAGGCTGGTGGTGTCGTAGCTGTTACCAGACAGGAAGCTGGATGGTGTCGTAACGTACCAGACAGGAAGCTGGATGGTGTCGTAACGTACCAGACAGGAAGCTGGATGGTGTCGTGTCGTACCAGACAGGAAGCTGGATGGTGTCGTGTCGTACCAGACAGGAAGCTGGATGGTGTCGTAACGTGCCAGACAGGAAGCTGGATGGTGTCGTAACGTACCAGACAGGAAGCTGGATGGTGTCGTACCAGACAGGAAGCTGGATGGTGTCGTACCAGACAGGAAGCTGGATGGTGTCGTACCAGACAGGAAGCTGGATGGTGTCGTACCAGACAGGAAGCTGGATGGTGTCGTAACAGACAGGAAGCTGGATGGTGTCGTAACAGACAGGAAGCTGGATGGTGTCGTAACAGACAGGAAGCTGGATGGTGTCGTAACAGACAGGAAGCTGGATGGTGTCGTAACAGACAGGAAGCTGGATGGTGTCGTAACAGACAGGAAGCTGGATGGTGTCGTAACAGACAGGAAGCTGGATGGTGTCGTAACAGACAGGAAGCTGGATGGTGTCGTAACAGACAGGAAGCTGGATGGTGTCGTAACAGACAGGAAGCTGGATGGTGTCGTAACAGACAGGAAGCTGGATGGTGTCGTAACAGACAGGAAGCTGGATGGTGTCGTAACAGACAGGAAGCTGGATGGTGTCGTAACAGACAGGAAGCTGGATGGTGTCGTAACAGACAGGAAGCTGGATGGTGTCGTAACAGACAGGAAGCTGGATGGTGTCGTAACAGACAGGAAGCTGGATGGTGTCGTAACAGACAGGAAGCTGGATGGTGTCGTAACAGACAGGAAGCTGGATGGTGTCGTAACAGACAGGAAGCTGGATGGTGTCGTAACAGACAGGAAGCTGGATGGTGTCGTAACAGACAGGAAGCTGGATGGTGTCGTAACAGACAGGAAGCTGGATGGTGTCGTAACAGACAGGACGCTGGATGGTGTCGTAACAGACAGGACGCTGGATGGTGTCGTAACAGACAGGACGCTGGATGGTGTCGTAACAGACAGGACGCTGGATGGTGTCGTAACAGACAGGACGCTGGATGGTGTCGTAACAGACAGGACGCTGGATGGTGTCGTAACAGACAGGACGCTGGATGGTGTCGTAACAGACAGGACGCTGGATGGTGTCGTAACAGACAGGACGCTGGATGGTGTCGTAACAGACAGGACGCTGGATGGTGTCGTAACAGACAGGAAGCTGGATGGTGTCGTAACAGACAGGAAGCTGGATGGTGTCGTAACAGACAGGAAGCTGGATGGTGTCGTAACAGACAGGAAGCTGGATGGTGTCGTAACAGACAGGACGCTGGATGGTGTCGTAACAGACAGGACGCTGGATGGTGTCGTAACAGACAGGACGCTGGATGGTGTCGTAACAGACAGGACGCTGGATGGTGTCGTAACAGACAGGACGCTGGATGGTGTCGTAACAGACAGGACGCTGGATGGTGTCGTAACAGACAGGACGCTGGATGGTGTCGTAACAGACAGGACGCTGGATGGTGTCGTAACAGACAGGAAGCTGGATGGTGTCGTAACAGACAGGAAGCTGGATGGTGTCGTAACAGACAGGAAGCTGGATGGTGTCGTAACAGACAGGAAGCTGGATGGTGTCGTAACAGACAGGAAGCTGGATGGTGTCGTAACAGACAGGAAGCTGGATGGTGTCGTAACAGACAGGAAGCTGGATGGTGTCGTAACAGACAGGAAGCTGGATGGTGTCGTAACAGACAGGAAGCTGGATGGTGTCGTAACAGACAGGAAGCTGGATGGTGTCGTAACAGACAGGAAGCTGGATGGTGTCGTAACAGACAGGAAGCTGGATGGTGTCGTAACAGACAGGAAGCTGGATGGTGTCGTAACAGACAGGAAGCTGGATGGTGTCGTAACAGAATAGACAGGAAGCTGGATGGTGTCGTAACAGAATAGACAGGAAGCTGGATGGTGTCGTAACAGAATAGACAGGAAGCTGGATGGTGTCGTAACAGAATAGACAGGAAGCTGGATGGTGTCGTAACAGAATAGACAGGAAGCTGGATGGTGTCGTAACAGAATAGACAGGAAGCTGGATGGTGTCGTAACAGAATAGACAGGAAGCTGGATGGTGTCGTAACAGAATAGACAGGAAGCTGGATGGTGTCGTAACGTAACAGACAGGAAGCTGGATGGTGTTGTAATAAGTTGGATAATAAGACAAATCATAGAGCTGGAGTGACATCACAAAGTGTCAGGGCTCTGCTCAGCTATTGGTGGAGGCTATGAGAGAGTGGTCTTGGATGCATCCTTTGTGAATTGCACCATGGGAACCCAGCGTAGTCAGGTAATCAGGTCTCACACTACCAACACTTACCTAGTTGGCCTCCCTCTCTCGTTAAACAGGAAGAACTGTGCTGTCATATACCAACACAGAGGTAAGTGAAGGTCTCACCCACAGACATGGAATGACTAGAATGGACATACTCATTTCATTTGCTTTGGTCTGAGGGGCTTTGTCCATTCTAGTATTTATATTTCTGTGTTACGCATGTTCTAATTATTCAGATGTTCTCAGTTTTACCCATCTGGTCCATGAAGGAGACAAACCACTAAAAGGTTATGTCCCTGCTAGTTTATCTAGCCTATTTCTATAGTCTTATTAAGTTGTCTGTTCTAGTATATCTAGTTCTATGTTGTGAGTCTCACCATCTGGTCCATGAAGGAGACAAAGCACCAGAAGGCGTCCACCTCGTCCTCCATCGCATAGAGGATCGGAGACAGCAGGTCACTCATACCCTGGACATAGCCTGGTGACAGAGAAAACAACCCGGTTCAGTCAGCCAGCCAGTCAGACAGGAAGACAGTCAGCCAGCCAGTCAGCCAGTCAGCCAGCCAGCCAGCCAGCCAGCCAGCCAGCCAGCCGCCCAGCCAGCCGCCCAGTCAGCCAGCCAGTCAGTCAGCCAGTCAGCCAGTCAGCCAGCCAGTCAGCCAGTCAGCCAGTAAGTCAGCCAGCCAGTAAGTCAGCCAGCCAAAGCCTGGTGGTGACAGAGAGTTTTCATTCCAACACAATCTTGACCACAGGAGGTTGGTGGCACCTTAATTGGGGAGGACAGGCTCGTGGTAATGACTGGAGCGGAATCAGTGGAATGATATCAAATACATCAAACACCTGGTTTCCATGGTTTCCATGTGATGCCATTCCATTCACTCCAGCCATTATTATGAGCCGTCCTCCCCTCAGCAGCCTCCACTGATCACTGAGTGGCGAGTGGCATCTAGTATTTATTGTTGGTGAATCCTCAGTAAAAACCCAGTAGAGGCCGAGTACATGTAGTATGACAAGCTTGGTCTTACCCAGGTCAAAGTCATTCAGTATGACAAGCTTGGTCTTACCCAGGTCAAAGTCATTCAGTATGACAAGCTTGGTCTTACCCAGGTCAAAGTCATTCAGTATGACAAGCGTGGTCTTACCCAGGTCAAAGTCATTCAGTATGACAAGCTTCGTCTTACCCAGGTCAAAGTCATTCAGTATGACAAGCGTGGTCTTACCCAGGTCAAAGTCATTCAGTATGACAAGCGTGGTCTTACCCAGGTCAAAGTCATACATGCAGTAGGTCATGAGGACATCGTGCAG
>NC_060186.1:3893435-3898435 GCF_021184085.1 Oncorhynchus gorbuscha
CCTTGTAGTGTAAGAGCTGTTTGAAAAGACTCCCTGAAATTTCTGCCTGTTTTGGTGGGATGGAGTTTTGGCGTTTAAATTAGTTAATTGACCAATAAGAAAGAGAGTTCCAAACCTCTCTGCCAATAACAGCCAGTTTCCTGTTTTAACCCTCACTCAGACGACTTCCAGAAAGACCAGGCTAAATTCTTGCTTGAGAAGAAACAATTGTGTTTCTTTTTGACCTTTTTAATTTAAAACAATCACAATAAAAAAGGTACATAATTGTTTCCAAGAAATTATTTGATATTGAGATAAAAAACAGTTACATTGGACCTTTTAAATAGTGACCCAACGTGGTTTCAGTACTTATTTCCATGACTGATCAAAACTAGCTTCTCATCGTCTCTCTGCATCAGACAATTAGTTAGCAATATGTTTGGAACATCAAATCGTAAATATCGAATCGTAATAAATATAGAATCAGCACACACATATCGTGATCGTATCGTGATACATATAGAAACAGCACATACATATCGTGATCACATCGTATCGTGATACATACAGAATCAGCACATACATATCGTGATCACATCGTATCGTGATACATATAGAATCATCACATACATATCGCGATCACATCGTATCGTGATACATATAGAATCAGCACATACATATCGTGATCATATCGTATCGTAAGGTCCCTGACAATTCCCTAATCTCATTTAGGGTGTATTGACTGAGTGGCGATGAAACAGAATAGTAGGGACCACTTTCATTTCCTTCAACATAACCGGGGTGCTGAGCTATGAGAACTAGTACTCTCTTCATATAGTGCTCACAACGCCATCTGAACGGCAACATTTATTTTCAAACTGAAACGTATTACCCATTCTTAAATACAAGTCATATTACCTGTAAATGTAAGGCTGTCGGAGACGAGGAGGAAAACGTAAATGTAAGGCTGTCGGAGACGAGGAGGAAAACGTAAATGTAAAGCTGTAGGAGACGAGGAGGAAAACGTAAATGTAAAGCTGTAGGAGACGAGGAGGAAAACGTAAATGTAAAGCTGTAGGAGACGAGGAGGAAAACATAAATGTAAAGCTGTAGGAGACGAGGAGGAAAACGTAAATGTAAGGCTGTCGGAGACGAGGAGGAAAACGTAAATGTAAAGCTGTCGGAGACGAGGAGGAAAACGTAAATGTAAAGCTGTAGGAGACGAGGAGGAAAACGTAAATGTAAAGCTGTAGGAGACGAGGAGGAAAACGTAAATGTAAAGCTGTAGGAGACGAGAGGAAAACGTAAATGTAAAGCTGTAGGAGACGAGGAGGAAAACGTAAAGCTGTAAGACGAGGAGGAAAACGTAAATGTAAAGCTGTAGGAGACGAGGAGGAAAACGTAAATGTAAAGCTGTAGGAGACGAGGAGGAAAACGTAAATGTAAAGCTGTAGGAGACGAGGAGGAAAACGTAAATGTAAAGCTGTAGGAGACGAGGAGGAAAACGTAAATGTAAAGCTGTAGGAGACGAGGAGGAAAACGTAAATGTAAAGCTGTAGGAGACGAGGAGGAAAACGTAAATGTAAAGCTGTAGGAGACGAGGAGGAAAACGTAAATGTAAAGCTGTAGGAGACGAGGAGGAAAACGTAAATGTAAAGCTGTAGGAGACGAGGAGGAAAACGTAAATGTAAAGCTGTAGGAGACGAGGAGGAAAACGTAAATGTAAAGCTGTAGGAGACGAGGAGGAAAACGTAAATGTAAAGCTGTAAGAGACGAGGAGGAAAACGTAAACGTAAAGCTGTAGGAGACGAGGAGGAAAACGTAAACGTAAAGCTGTAGGAGACGAGGAGGAAAACGTAAACGTAAAGCTGTAGGAGACGAGGAGGAAAACGTAAATGTAAAGCTGTAGGAGACGAGGAGGAAAACGTAAATGTAAAGCTGTAGGAGACGAGGAGGAAAACGTAAATGTAAAGATTTATAAAACGCTGTGAAGATCTCTCTACGAGCATAAAGACAACATGAAGTGAGAGTTGTTGGGTTTTCCTATCCTAGTATTATATCAGCAGTGCTGTTATGATGCAGATCTGACAGAGGACATGTGTCAATTATGGAGGAGCTCCCAGTCTCCTAATGAGTAGGAGTGTCTCTCTCACGTTTTCCTCCCAGTCTCCTAATGAGTAGGAGTGTCTCTCTTACGTTTTCCTCCCAGTCTCCTAATGAGTAGGAGTGTCTCTCTTACGTTTTCCTCCCAGTCTCCTAATGAGTAGGAGTGTCTCTCTCGCGTTTTCCTCCCAGTCTCCTAATGAGTAGGAGTGTCTCTCTTACGTTTTCCTCCCAGTCTCCTAATGAGTAGGAGTGTCTCTCTTACGTTTTCCTCCCAGTCTCCTAATGAGTAGGAGTGTCTCTCTTACGTTTTCCTCCTGGTCAGACTCCTCCTCTCCTCCAGGGTGCTCTCCCAGGGGAAGTAGCCCAGCAGAAACTTCCATCCCTCCTTCCTCAACACGTGACACAGACCCTAGGAGGGAAGGAGAGACAGAAAGAGGGATGGGGGGGGAGAGACAGAAAGAGGGATGGGGGAGAGACAGAAAGAGGGATGGGGGGAGAGACAGAAAGAGGGATGGGGGGAGAGACAGAAAGAGGGATGGGGGAGAGAGACAGAAAGAGGGATGGGGAGAGAGACAGAAAGAGGGATGGGGAGAGAGACAGAAAGAGGGATGGGGGAGAGAGACAGAAAGAGGGATGGAGGGGGACAGAAAGAGGGATGGAGGGGGGACAGAAAGAGGGATGGAGGGGGGACAGAAAGAGGGATGGAGGGGGGACAGAAAGAGGGATGGAGGGGGGACAGAAAGAGGGATGGAGGGGGGGACAGAAAGAGGGATGGAGGGGGGACAGAAAGAGGGATGGGAGGGGACAGAAAGAGGGATGGGGGGACAGAAAGAGGGATGGGGGGACAGAAAGAGGGATGGGGGGACAGAAAGAGGGATGGGGGGGACAGAAAGAGGGATGGGGGGGACAGAAAGAGGGATGGGGGGACAGAAAGAGGGATGGGGGGACAGAAAGAGGGATGGGGGGGACAGAAAGAGGGATGGGGGAGACAGAGAGAAAGTAAGACAGGAGAGACAGACAGCTTTTATTTCCACAGTCCTAAAGTAAGTAACAAACAAAACAGGCCGAACAGAGCTTTTCCAGTTTCAACTGAGCCTTCGACTTCCAACGGTCGCGTCAGAGAGAGAGGCGATGTCGGGAGACAAAACACTCTCTGAAAAGAGAGGCTGGCCCCTACTTTCATATCCTTCATGTAGAGAGACTACAGAGAGGCTGGCCCCTACTTTCATATCCTTCATGTAGAGAGACTACAGAGAGACTAGCCCCTACTTTCATATCCTTCATGTAGAGAGACTACAGAGAGACTGGCCCCTACTTTCATATCCTTCATGTAGAGAGACTACAGAGAGACTGGCCCCTACTTTCATATCCTTCATGTAGAGAGACTACAGAGAGGCTGGCCCCTACTTTCATATCCTTCATGTAGAGAGACTACAGAGAGACTGGCCCCTACTTTCATATCCTTCATGTAGAGAGACTACAGAGAGACTAGCCCCTACTTTCATATCCTTCATGTAGAGAGACTACAGAGAGACTAGCCCCTACTTTCATATCCTTCATGTAGAGAGACTACAGAGAGACTGGCCCCTACTTTCATATCCTTCATGTAGAGAGACTACAGAGAGACTGGCCCCTACTTTCATATCCTTCATGTAGAGAGACTACAGAGAGACTAGCCCCTACTTTCATATCCTTCATGTAGAGAGACTACAGAGAGACTGGCCCCTACTTTCATATCCTTCATGTAGAGAGACTACAGAGAGGCTGGCCCCTACTTTCATATCCTTCATGTAGAGAGACTACAGAGAGACTGGCCCCTACTTTCATATCCTTCATGTAGAGAGACTACAGAGAGACTAGCCCCTACTTTCATATCCTTCATGTAGAGACTACAGAGAGGCAAAAAAGGCCATAGCCATCCACAGGCCACAGACATCCACAGGCCACAGACATCCACAGGCCACAGACATCCACAGGCCACAGATATCCACAGGCCACAGACATCCACAGGCCACAGACATCCACAGGCCACAGACATCCACAGGCCACAGACATCCACAGGCCACAGACAGCCACAGGCCACAGACATCCACAGGCCACAGACATCCACAGGCCACAGACATCCACAGGCCACAGACATCCACAGGCCACAGACATCCACAGGCCATAGACATCCACAGGCCATAGACATCCACAGGCCATAGACATCCACAGGCCATAGACATCCACAGGCCATAGACATCCACAGGCCATAGACATCCACAGGCCATAGACATCCACAGGCCATAGACATCCACAGGCCATAGACATCCACAGGCCATAGACATCCACAGGCCATAGACATCCACAGGCCATAGACATCCACAGGCCATAGACATCCACAGGCCATAGACATCCACAGGCCATAGACATCCACAGGCCATAGACATCCACAGGCCATAGACATCCACAGGCCACAGACATCCACAGGCCACAGACATCCACAGGCCACAGACATCCACAGGCCACAGACATCCACAGGCCACAGACATCCACAGGCCACAGACATCCACAGGCCATAGATATCCACAGGCCACAGACATCCACAGGCCACAGACATCCACAGGCCATAGACATCCACAGGCCATAGACATCCACAGGCCATAGACATCCACAGGCCATAGATATCCACAGGCCATAGACTCCCAATGCAGTGTGTATGAGCTACTGTAGCTAGCTCTGTCAAGGATGAACAGTATATGTAGGAATTAAAAGCACTGATGGGTTTGTGCTGTTTCTACTCTCTTAATTAACAGCAGAGGGCATGTGTGTGGTGTGTGTGAGATACAGAGACTGTCCCGTTTGATCATGTGTTTCAGTGTTACATCCTGGTGTTTCAGTGTGTTACATCCTGGTGTTTCAGTGTGTTACATCCT